>NC_086101.1:107890079-108080193 GCF_963921235.1 Mobula hypostoma | reverse complement strand
AGTTTGTACACTCTCCCCGTGACCGCGTGGGTTTCCTGTGAGGAGTTTGTACACTCTCTCCGTGACCGCGTGGGTTTCCTGTGAGGAGTTTGTACACTCTCCCCATGACCGTGTTGGTTTCCTGTGGGTGAGGAGTATGTACACTCTCACCGTGACCACGTGGGTTTCCTGTAAGGAGTTTGTACAGTCTCCCCGTGACCGCGTGGTTTTCCTGTAAGGAGTTTGTACACTCTCCCCGTGACCGCGTGGGTTTCCTGTGAGGAGTTTGTACACTCTCCCCGTGACCGCGTGGGTTTCCTGTGAGGGGTTTGCACACTCTCCCCGTGACGGCGTGGGTTTCCTGTGAGAAGTTTGAACACTCTCCCCGTGACCGCATGGGTTTCCTGTGAGGAGTTTGTACACTCTCCCCGTGACCTCGTGGTTTTCCTGTGAGGAATTTGTGCACTCTCCCCGTGACCGTGTGGGTTTCCTGTGAGGGGTTTGTACACTCTCCCCGTGACCACGTGGGTTTCCTGTGAGGAGGTTGTGCACTCTCCCCGTGACTGCATGGGTTTTCTGTGAGGGGTCTAAACTCTCTCCCCGTGACCGTGTGGGTTTCCTGTGGGTGAGGAGTTGTAGACACTTCCCATGAACACGTGGGTTTCCTGTGGGTGAGGGGTTTGAACACTCTCCCCGTGACCGCGTTGGTTTCTTGTGAGAGGATTGTACACTCTCTCCGTGACCGCGTGGGTTTCCTGTGGGTGAGAAGTTTGTGCAGTCTCCCCGTGACCGCGTTGGTTTCCTGTAAGGAGTTTGTACACTCTCCCCGTGACCGCGTGGGTTTCCTGTGAGGAGTTTGTACACTCTCTCCGTGACCGCGTGGGTTTCCTGTGAGGAGTTTGTACACTCTCCCCGTGACCACGTGGGTTTCCTGTGAGGAGTTTGTACACTCTCCCCGTGACCACGTGGGTTTCCTGTGAGGAGTTTGTTCACTCTCCCCGTGACCACGTGGGTTTCCTGTGAGGAGTTTGTTCACTCTCCCCGTGACCGCGTGGGTTTCCTGTGAGGAGTTTGTACACTCTCCCCCTGACCGCGTGGGTTTCCTGTGAGGAGTTTGTACACTCTCCCCGTGACCTCGTGGTTTTCCTGTGAGGAATTTGTGCACTCTCCCCGTGACCGTGTGGGTTTCCTGTGAGGGGTTTATACACTCTCCCCGTGACCGTGTGGGTTTCCTGTGAGGGGTTTATACACTATCCCCGTGACCGCGTGGGTTTCCTGTGAGGAGATTGTACACTCTCCCCGTGACCTCGTGGTTTTCCTGTGAGGAGTTTGTGCACTCTCCCCGTGACCGTGTGGGTTTCCTGTGAGGGGTTTATACACTATCCCCGTGACCACGTGGGTTTCCTGTGAGGAGTTTGTGCACTCTCCCCGTGACTGCGTGAGTTTCCTGTGAGGAGTTTGTACACTCTCCCCCTGACCTCGTGGGTTTCCTGTAAGGAGTTTGTACACTCTCCCCGTGACCGCGTGGGTTTCCTGTGAGGAGTTTGTACACTCTCTCCGTGACCGCGTGGGTTTCCTGTGAGGAGTTTGTACACTCTCCCCATGACCGTGTTGGTTTCCTCTGGGTGAGGAGTATGTACACTCTCCCCGTGACCGCGTGGGTTTCCTGTAAGGAGTTTGTACAGTCTCCCCGTGACCGCGTGGTTTTCCTGTAAGGAGTTTGTACACTCTCTCCGTGACCGCGTGGGTTTCCTGTGAGGAGTTTGTACATTCTCCCCGTGACCGAGTGGGTTTCCTGTGAGGTATTTGTACACTCTCCCCGTGACCGCGAGGGTTTCCTGTGGGTGTGGAGTTTGTACACTCTCCCCGTGACCGCGAGGGTTTCCTGTGGGTGTGGAGTTTGTACACTCTACCCGAGACCGCGTGGGTTTCCTGTCAAGAGTTTGTACACTCTCCCCGTGACCCCATGGGTTTCCTGTGAGGTGTTTGTACACTCTCCCCGTGACCGCGAGGGTTTCCTGTGGGTGTGGAGTTTGTACACTCTACCCGAGACCACATGCGATTCCTGTGAGGAGTTTGTGCACTCTACCCGTGACCGCGTTGGTTTGTTGTGAGAGTTTGTACACTCTCCCCGTGACCGCGTGGGTTTCCTGTGAGGAGTTTGAACACTCTCCCCGTGACCGCGTGGGTTTCCTGTGAGGGTTTGAACACTCTCCCCCTGACCGCGTGGGTTTCCTGTGAGGAGTTTGTGCACTCTCCCTGTGATCACGTGGTTTTCCTGTGAGGAGTTTGTACACTCTCCCCGTGACCCCTGTGAGTGGTTTCAACACTCTCCCCGTGACCGCATGGGTTTCCTGTGAGGAGTTTGTACACTCTCCCCGTGACCCCGTGGGTTTCCTGTGAGGAGTTTGTACACTCTCCCCGTGACCACGTGGGTTTCCTGTGAGGAGTTTGTTCACTCTCCCCGTGACCACGTGGGTTTCCTGTGAGGAGTTTGTGCACTCTCCCCGTGACCGTGTGGGTTTCCTGTGAGGAGTTTGTACACTCTCCCCGTGACCTCGTGGGTTTCCTGTGAGGAGTTTGTGCACTCTCCCCGTGACCGCGTGGGTTTCCTGTGAGGAGTTTGTACACTCTCCCCGTGACCACGTGGTTTTCCTGTGAGGAGTTTGTGCACTCTCCCCATGACCGCGTGGGTTTCCTGTGGTTGAGGAGTTTGTACACTCTTCCCGTGTCCACGTGGTTTTCCTGTGAGGGGTTTGAACAGTCTCCCTGTGACCGCGTTGATTTCCTGTGAGGAGTTTGTGCACTCTCCCCGTGACTGCGTGGGTTTCCTTTCTGTGCTCTGCTTTCCTTCACATTGAAAAAACATACTGGTTGAATGTTCAATGTAAATTTATTCTCAAAGTGCATAAACTGTATGTCACCATATACAACCCTGTGATTCATTTTCTTGTGGGCATATTCAATAAGAGATTTATAACCACAAAAGAATTGATGAAAGTCCACAGCAACTTGAGTATTGAACCAGCGTGCAAAAGACAACAAACTGCTAATCGATAGAGAGAGAAATAATAATAATCCTAAATACGTGAGCAATAGATATTGAGAAACTGAGATAAAGGGTCCTTGAAAGTGAGTCCATTGGCTGTGGGAACATTTCATGGACTGGCATTTGAAATTGAGTAAAGCTTTCCCCTTTGGGTCAAGAGCCTGATGGTTGAGCAATAATAAATGTTCCTGAACCTGGCGATGTGGGTCCTGAGGCTCCTGTACTTTCTTCCTGATGGCCGCAGTGAGAAAAGAGCAGGTTGGTAGGTTAATTGGTTATTGTAAATTGTCCCGTCATTAGGCTCGGATTAAATTGGGGGTTTGCTGGGTTTGGGGGTCAAAGGGCCGGAAGGGCTATTCCGATCTGTATCTCAATAAATAGAAGAAAGTTGCAAAACCCACATGTTCAATGATATATTCTAAGTCATTGTGACTTTAAAGCACCCCAACCCCCACACTCGACCTTGATTCATTGCCTGCTGAGAGATTGAGAAGGTGAAAGTAACAGGACAGTGACAGCTTGTGCCTTCCACATGCCCATTTGTTGTGGCCACTGTGCTTGTAGTGTCAGAACCAAAAGGTTTATGTTTACCTCCTGAGGTGCCCTGTTCACCTGGTGTTTTGTGCAGGCATTAGCACTCTTTCAGGGAACTCTCGTGGGAGACTCCTGTTGCAATCTCAGCAGTCATTTGTCACTGCAGTTGTTGGACATAAATCTAATCCTGTATGCGTGTTCCACATACAGCGCCAACTAGCCAGAAACACTGCTGTACAGATATTCTGCTCAGGGATTGTACTGCCAGCATATTCCAGACATAGAACTTATTGCACAGGGATTTCACCCAAAGTTTTTATAATATTCATAGAGTTACAATCAGGTTTAATATCACTGGCAAATGTTGTGAAATTTGTCATACGGCTGCAGTACATGCAAATACATAATAAAATCTGTGCATTACCGTAAGAAGTGTGTATATATATAGTTAAATTAGATAATTAGGGTAAAACTAGAAATAAAATAGTAGTGAGCTGGTGTTCATGGGTTCATTGTCCATTCAGAAATTCGACGGCAGAGGGGAGGAAGTTGGTCCTGAATTGCTGAGTGTGTGTCTTCAGGCTCCTGTATCTCCTCCTTGATGGTAACAATGAGAAGAGGGCCTGTCTCAGCTGATGGGGGTGTATCTTTCGAGGTGTCGCTCCTTGAAGATGTCCTGGTTGCTGGGACGGCTGGGGCTCATGATGGAGCTGACTGAATTCACAATTTAGGAGGTTCACCACACAGGTATTCCTCACCGATTATTGGGCCTATAGATCATAAAGAAACAATAGAGGTATTCTCCTGAGAGAGATCACTGAGCAGGTATTTGGCTCAAATGGATTACTGATCATGTGATCCAGAGGAAGAGATATTTGGCACACAGAGAGATTATTACATAGATAACCCACACAGTGGGTTTATAGTGTGGATGATCTGCACAGAGTGATTACAGTGTGTCCTCATGGGAACCACAGGTCACAGGCGAGCAATTGCAAGAACAAACTCCTCCCATTATGCCTGGCTCCTAACGCCAGGTCGGTTTGCCAGTCTGGAAGGTCGGCTCCAGGACCAATCAGCATGGCAGGGTCCAGGCACCAAAGTGTATCGAAGCAACAGAATCCAGTGTTTGGACGACTTAAGCTCCCAGCCAGATTGAAAAGGTCAGGGCATGGCTGACAAGGGACGTCAAAGCTAATGTAAAAGCAAAAGAGAAAGCATACAGAAAAACTAAATCTAGCGGTAAGACAGAGGGTTGGGAAGCTTTTAAACACCCTACAGAGAGCAACTAAAAGAATCATCAGGAGGGAAAAGATGAAACATGAAAGCAAGCTAGCAAACCATATCAAAGTGGATAATAAAAACTTTTTCAAGTATGTAAAACAATAAAAGGGAGATGACGGTAAATATAGGACTGCTAGAAAATGAGGCCGGAGAAATAACGAGGGGCCGGAGATGGCTGATGAACTAAATGAGTACTTTACATCAGTCTTCACTGTGGAAGACATTAGCAGTGTGTCAGCTGTTGAAGAGTCTGAAGGAAGAGAAGTAAGTTTGGTTACTATTACTCAAAAAGCTGCAAGTCCTAGGGGTACATAAGTCACCTGGGCTAGGTGAACTGCACCCTAGGGTTCTGAAAGAGATTGTGGAGGCATTTGTAAATATCTTTGAAAAATCATTGGACTCTGGCATTATGCCAGAGGACTGAAAAATTGCAAATGTCACTCCACTCTTTAAGAATGGGGGAAGGCAGCAGAAAGGAAACTATAGACCAATTAGCCTGACCTCTGGTTGGGAAGCTGTTAAGAGTCAATTGTTAAGGATGAGGTTATGGAGTGCTTGGTGACACAGGACAAGATAGTGCAGAGTCAGCATGGTTTCCTTCAGGGAAAATCCTGCCTGACGAACCTGTTGGAATTCTCTGAGCAGATTACAAATAGGATAGACAAAAGCATGCAGTGGATGTTGTCTATTTGAACTTTCAGAAGATCTTTGACAAGGCTCCATACATGAGGCTGCTTAGCAAGTTAAGAGTCCATGGTAGTGCAGGAAAGTTACTAACATGGTTAGAGCATAGGCTGATTGGTAGGAGGCAGCGAGTGGAAATAAAAGGATCCTTTTCTGGTTGGCTGCCAGTGACTGGTGTGTTCTGCAGAGGCTGGTGTTAGGACCACTCCTGTATATCAGTGATTTAAATCTTGCCAAGTTTGCAGATGATATGAAGGTTAGTGTGTTGAGGAAATAGGTAGGCTGCAGAAGGACTTAGACAGATTAGAAGAATGGGCAAGAAAGTGGCAAATGAAATACAATGTTGGAAAATGCATGGTCATGTACTTTGGTAGTGTGGACTATTTTCTAAATGGGGAGGAAATCCAGGAATCTGAGATGCAGAGGGACTTGGGAGTCCATGTGCAGAACACCCTAAAGGTTAACTTGCAGGTAGAGTTGGTGGTGAGGAAGGCAAATGCAATGTTAGCATTCATTTCAAGAGGTCTAGAATACAAGAGCGGGGATGTGATGCTGAGGCTTTATAAGACACTGGTGAGTCCTCACCTTGAGTATTGTGAACAGTTTTGGGCTCCTCGTCTAAGAAAAGATATGCTGGCATTGGGGAGGGTTGAGAGGATGTTCACAAGGATGATTCTGGGAATGAAAGGGTTATCATACGAGGAACGTTTGATGCCTCTGGGTCTGTACTCGCTGGAATTTAGAAGAATGAGGGGGGATCTCACTGAAACCTTTCAAATGTTGAAAGGCCTAGACAGAGTAGATGTGGAAAGGATCTTTCCCATGGTAGGGGACTCCAGGACAACAAGGCACAGCTTCAGGATAGAGGGGCGCCCTTTCAAAATAGAGATGCAGAGAAATTTCTTCAGCCAAAGGGTGGTGAATTTCATAGTCATAGTCATACTTTATTGATCCTGGGGGAAATTGGTTTTCGTTACAGTTGCACCATAAATAATAAATAGTAATAAAAATAGTAATAGTAATACTACTATTAGTAAATAGTAATAGTCATGGAAATAATAACTAGTAATAGAAAAAATAGTAATAAATAGTTAAATAGTAATATGTTAATTATACCAGTAAATTATGAAATAAGTCCAGGACCAGCCTATCGGCTCAGGGTGTCTGACCCTCCAAGGGAGGAGTTGTAGAGTTTGATGGCCAGGAATGTCTTCCTATGACGCTCTGTGTTGCATCTCGGTGGAATAAGTCTCTGGCTGAATGTACTCCTGTGCCCAACCAGTACATTATGTAGTGGATGGGAGACATTGTCCAAAATGGCATGCAACTTAGACAGCATCCTCTTTTCAGACACCACCGTGAGAGAGTCCAGTTCCATCCCCACAACATCACTGGCCTTACGAATGAGTTTGCTGATTCTGTTGGTGTCTGCTACCCTCAGCCTGCTGCCCCAGCACACAACAGCAAACATGATAGCACTGGCCACCACAGACTCATAGAACATCCTCAGCATCGTCCGGCAGATGTTAAAGAACCTCAGTCCCCTCAGGAAATAGAGATGGCTCTGACCCCTCTTGTAGACAGCCTCAGTGTTCTTAGACCAGTCCAGTTTATTGTCAATAAAAATAAGTGATATGTCTATAAAAATAAAATTGAATTTTAACTTGCCTATATTTTAAATGTATGGTCTTGTTGTTTAACGTGTTAGTAGAATTTGTGGAATTTGTTGCCACGTGTAGCTGTGGAGGGCAGGCTGTTGGGTGTATTTAAGGTGGAGATTGATAGGTTCTGGACTGGACTACGGGAAGAAGGCCGGAAGTGGGGCTAAGGAGAGGGAAAGAGGATCTGCCATGATTGAATGGTGGAGCAGACTCGATGGGTCAAATGGCCTAATTCTGCTCCTGTGTCATCTGGTGTTCTGGGTGTCAGGGCCTGAGGAGAGGACCAGGCTGGGTTCAGCTCACTGCTCTGTGACATTTGCTCAGCCCTGCCCTGATCTGAGGCTGTCACTCCCCTGTCCCTGGTTGGACTTCCTTCCGTGGACTTCAGTTCGGAAAACTATTTGCTTGCTTTTATTGTTTGCAAAGTTGGTGTTTTTTCTCTTATTCTCTCTGTGCATTGGGTGTTTGTTAGTTTTTTTTTAATGAATTCCTTCGGTTTTCTTTGCTTTGCCTGTAAGGGGACAGACCTTGAGGTTGTACTGTGTATATTATTAATATATTGAATAATAATGTATCTTGAGCTTTGTGCTGGATCTCTCCTTTTGAAGCAGGTCTCCCACACGGAACCTCGTTAAAGCCTTTTCCAGAGTCCATTCAAATCACTTAAGAGTCAGAATCAGACTCGGGTTTAATATCACGGGCACAGGGTGTGAGATTTGTTGCCAAGATTTACACAGCATGTACAAGTCATGCATATCAAGTCCTGAGCTCATCTAATTTCTCCTCCTTGGCCCTTGTCCCTCTAAACCACGGGTTCTTACCTGGGGTCCAGAGACCCCCTTGAGCAGCCCCCACGCCTCTCTGCATACATACCAGGGGGTTTCTGAGCTTGGATGGGAAAGATCTACACCTTTATTTTCACTAACCTCTAAATGAAATGTAGCATTTTCCTCAACGATGAACGTGGGCAACAAACCAGAGTAATGGTATCACTATCCATGACTTTTTCACCAATAGAAATCACAGATATTTTCATATCACATTTCAGCTGTTATAAATATCTCAAAATGTCATTTACATCATACTCATCACAGCCTGGAAATTACAATCCTTGTTAGAACCAACGTTATATCGAATGTGTTCACAGTCTTCCTCTCTGCAGATGCTCGTGCGACTTAGCTGGCTAACTAGCGGGCAGCCCTGCATTCAATGTCCGACAAGACATGCATGTTGCTTTGTCAAAGACCACCCGACCCCGACACACAGACACAGACACAGTTTAATGTTCTTACTCAGTCTTCACACTGATATGTCTATAAAAATAAAATTGAATTTTAACTTGCCTATATTTTAAATGTATGGTCTTGTTGTTTAATGTGTTAGTAGAAAGGCAGATATATTACTATATCACAAATTTGTTGTTTTTTTTATATTTCGATAACTGTATTTCAATGTAATTGCTTTATTGTAATCCTATGTATTTTATTTTATATATTTAAATACATTATTCTGAGAAGGGATCTATAAGTTTCACCAGACTGACAAAGGGGTCCCTAGGCCTCACCAGACTGACAAAGGGGTCCCTAGGCCTCACCGGACTGACAAACGGGTCCACAGGCCTCACTGGACTGACAAAGGGGTCCCTAGGCCTCACTGGACTGACAAAGGGGTCCCTAGGCCTCACCGGACTGACAAAGGGGTTCCGAGGCCTCACCGGACTGACAAACGGGTCCACAGGCCTCACCAGACTGACAAACGGGTCCACAGGCCTCACCGGACTGACAAAGGGGTTCCTAGGCCTCACTGCACTGACAAAGGAGTTTATGGCCTAAAAAGGTTAAGGTCCCTTGGTCCAAACCTGCCCTAGTATCAATTCCAAAGAAGAAGCATACAAATTAGCCAGAAAAAGTGGCTCACCTGAGGATTGGGAGAAATTGAGAGTTCAGCAGAGGAGGACAAAGGGCTTAATTAGGAAGGGGAAAAAAGATTATGAGAGAAAACTGGCAGGGAACATAAAAACTGACTGTAAAAGCTTTTATAGATATGTGAGAAGAAAAAGATTGGTTAAGGCAAATGTAGGTCCCCTACAGACAGAAACAGGTGAATTGATTATGGGGAGCAAGGACATGGCAGACCAATTGAATAATTACTTTGGTTCTGTCTTCACTAAGGAGGACATAAATAATCTTCCGGAAATAGTAGGGGACAGAGGGTCCAGTGAGATGGAGGAACTGAGGGAAATACATGTTAGTAGGGAAATGGTGTTAGGTAAATTGAAGGGATTAAAGGCAGATAAATCCCCAGGGCCAGATGGTCTGCATCCCAGAGTGCTTAAGGAAGTAGCCCAAGAAATAGTGGATGCATTAGTGATAATTTTTCAAAACTCTTTAGATTCTGGACTAGTTCCTGAGGATTGGAGGGTGGCTAATGTAACCCCACTTTTTAAAAAAGGAGGGAGAGAGAAACCAGGGAATTATAGACCGGTTAGCCTAACATTGGTGGTGGGGAAACTACTAGAGTCAGTTATCAAAGATGTGATAACAGCACATTTGGAAAACGGTGAAATCATCGGACAAAGTCAGCATGGATTTGTGAAAGGAAAATCACGTCTGACGAATCTCATAGAATTTTTTTAGGATGTAACTAGTAGAGTGAATAGGGAAGAACCAGTGGATGTGGTATATTTGGATTTTCAAAAGGCTTTTGACGAGGTCCCACACAGGAGATTAGTGTGCAAACTTAAAGCACACGGTATTGGGGGTAAGGTATTGATGTGGATGGAGAATTGGTTGGCAGACAGGAAGCAAAGAGTGGGAATAAACTGGACCTTTTCAGAATGGCAGGCAGTGACTAGTGGGGTACCGCAAGGCTCAGTGCTGGGACCCCAGTTGTTTACAATATATATTAATGACTTGGATAAGGGAATTAAATGCAGCATCTCCAAGTTTGCGGATGACATGAAGCTGGGCGGCAGTGTTAGCTGTGAGGAGGATACTAGGAGGAAGCAGGGTGACTTGGATAGGTTAGGCGAGTGGGCAAATTCATGGCAGATGCAATTTGATGTGGATAAATGTGAAGTTATCCACTTTGGTGGCAAAAATAGGAAAACAGATTATTATCTGAATGGTGGCCGATTAGGAAAAGGGGAGGTGCAACGAGACCTGGGTGTCATTATACACCAGTCATTGAAAGTGGGCATGCAGGTACAGCAGGCGGTGAAAAAGGCGAATGGTATGCTGGCATTTATAGCGAGAGGATTCGAGTACAGGAGCAGGGAGGTACTACTGCAGTTGTACAAGGCCTTGGTGAGACCACACCTGGAGTATTGTGTGCAGTTTTGGTCCCCTAATCTGAGGAAAGACATCCTTGCCATAGAGGGAGTACAAAGAAGGTTCACCAGATTGATTCCTGGGATGGCAGGACTTTTCATATGATGAAAGACTGGATGAACTCGGCTTATACTCGTTGGAATTTAGAAGATTGAGGGGGGATCTGATTGAAACGTATAAAATCCTAAAGGGATTGGACAGGCTAGATGCAGGAAGATTGTTCCCGATGTTGGGGAAGTCCAGAACGAGGGGTCACAGTTTGAGGATAAAGGGGAAGCCTTTTAGGACCGAGATTAGGAAAAACTTCTTCACACAGAGAGTGGTGAATCTGTGGAATTCTCTGCCACAGGAAACAGTTGAGGCCAGTTCATTGGCTATATTTAAGAGGGAGTTAGATATGGCCCTTGCGGCTAAAGGGATAATGGGGTATGGAGGGAAGGCTGGTACAGGGTTCTGAGTTGGATGATCAGCCATGATCATACTGAATGGTGGTGCAGGCTTGAAGGGCCGAATGGCCTACTCCTGCACCTATTTTCTATGTTTCTATGTTTCTAATGTCTTTTAAGCAACATACTTTACCACTTCCCCTCACAGCTCACTCCATATAGTCACCAAACACTGTGTGAAAAAGTTCCCAGGCACATCTACCACTCTCATCTTAAAACTGTAACCTTTAACTTTACACTTGCCTACCCTGTGGGAAAAGGACTCTGACTCTCCCCACCATTCATAATTTTATAAATCTCTGTAAGGTCACCTTCAAGCCTCCTTCACACCAGGGAGGACTGGACGATAGCTAATATTGTTCTGTCGTTTAATAAAGGCACCAAGGATAGGGTGGGAAATTATAGGCCCGTGAGCCTGACATCAGGAGTAGGTGGCTGGTCCAGGAGGTTCAGTCACTTGTCACTCAGGATGAGGTAGTAAATGGATTCAACGTTGGCTTAGCGGGAGAAACTAGAGGGTGGTTGTCTCTCTGACCGTGGGCCTGTGACTAGCGGAATGCCGTAGGGATCGGTGCTGGTCCTCTGAAGTTTGTCATCTATATCACTGATGTGGTAAACTGGAACAGCAAGTTTGTGGATAACACCAACACTGGGGACAGTGAAGAAAGTTTGCAAAGCTTACAGCAGGATCTGGACCACATAGGAGGTTAGTAGGCAAAATTAGAGCACATGGTATTGGGGGTAGGGTACTGACATGGATAGAAAATTGGTTGGCAGACAGGAAACAAAGAGTAGGGATTAACGGGTCCTTTTCAGAATGGCAGGCAGTGACTAGTGGGGTACCACAAGGCTCGGTGCTGGGACCGCAGCTATTTACAATATACGTTACTGATTTAGATGAAGGGATTAAAAGTAACATTAGCAAATTTGCAGATGACACAAAGCTGGGTGGCAGTGTGAAAGGTGAGGAGGATGTTATGAGAACACAGGGTGACTTGGACAGATTGGGTGAGTGGGCAGATGCAGTTTAATGTGGATAAATGTGAGGTTATCCACTTTGGTGGCAAGAACAGGAAGGCAGATTACTATCTGAATGGTGTCAAGTTAGGAAAAGGGGAAGTACAACAAGATCTGGGTGTCCTTGTTCATCAGTCACTGAAAGTAAGCATGCAGGTACAGCAGGCAGTGAAGAAAGCTAATGGCATGTTGGCCTTCATAACAAAGCGAATTGAGTATAGGAGCAAAGAGGTCCTTCAGCAGTGGTACAAGGCCCTGGTGAGACCCCACCAGGAGTATTGTGTGCAGTTTTGGTCTCCAAATTTGAGGAAGCACATTCTTGCTATGGAGGGAGTGCAGCGTAGATTCACGAGGTTAATTCCAGGGATGGCAGGAATGTCATATGTTAAAAGATTGGAGCAACTGGCGTTGTATACACTGGAATTTAGAAAGATGAGAAGGGATCTGATTGAAACATATAAGATTATTAAGGGATTGGACACGCTAGAGGCAGGAAACATGTTCCTGATTTTGAGGGAGTCCAGAACCAGAGGCCACAGTTTAAGAATAAGGGGTAGACCATTTAGAATGGAGTTGAGGAAAAACTTTTTCACACGGAGGGTTGTGGTTCTGTGGAATGTTCTGTCTCAGAAGGCAGTGGAGGCCAATTCTCTGGATTCTTTTAAGAAAGAGTTAGATAGAGCTCTTAAAGATAGTGGAGTCAAGGGATATGGGGAGAAGGCAGGAACAGGGTACTGATTGTGGATGATCAGCCATGATCACAGTGAATGGTGGTGCTGGCTCGAAGGGCCGAATAGCCTACTCCTGCACCTATTGTCTATTGTCTATTGACTATTGACCAGCTGGAAAACTGGGCTGAAAAATGGCAGACGGGATTTAAGTGTGAGGTGTTGCTCTTTGGGACGACAAACCAGGGTAGGTCTTACACAGTGAGTGACAGGGCATTGGGGAGTGTGGTAGAACAGAGGGATCTGGGAACACAGATCAATTATTCCTTGAGGATTGTAAAGAGAGTTGTTAGCACATTGCCCTTCATAAACTTGGCCATTGAGTACAGGAGTTAGGATGTTATGTTGGAGTTGTGCAAGGCGCTGGTGAGGTTGGGTTTGGAGTATTGTGTGTAGTTCTGGTCACCTACGTACAGGAAAGAGGTCAGTAAGGTTGAAAGCGTGCAGAGAAAATTCACCAGGGTGTTCCCAGGACTTAAGCACCTGAGCTACAGGGAAAAGTAAAACAGGTTAGGAGTTTATTCACTGGGACAAAGAGAATGAGGGACGATTTGATAGCAGTGTAGGTAGTGAGAATGCAAACAGGCTTCCCCCTTCAGTCTGGGTGAGACTAGAACTAGAGGTTGCATGTTAAGGGTGAAAGGTGAAATATTTAAGGGAAACTCGAAGGGGTTCAGGAGGTGGTGCAAGAGTGGACAAGCTGCTCGTGGATTTGATGTTAAATGCAATATTTCGGAGAAGTTTGGATAGGTACATGAATGGGAGAGGTAGGGCTATAGTCCTGGTACCGGTAGATAGGACTAGGCAGACTAGGCCAGCATGCACTAGATGGGCCGAAGTGCCTGTTTTGTGCTGTAGTACTCTATGGCTCTCCAAAGTGATTCTGCAAATCATAACTCTGCAAAAAAGTTACCTCGATTTTAGATGGAGGGGCCAGGATCAACGTCAGTTCTCAGGTCATTCCAAGTTGGAGAGGCCGAGAAATTGGTTCAGGGTTAAAGAAAGTTTTACACATCTCTGTGCACAGTTTGGATCTGTCAACCCGCCTGACCAGCACTCTTTCCCCCTCTATCAGCCCCTCTTTCATAATATCCTGTTATCCCCAACACTGACCCTTCTGTCTACCAATTCCTGGACAGAAAACTGATCTTTCTCTAAGACTTTTTTCCCCATTCCGAGGTTTTAGGCGAAAGTGGCTTCTGGTCATTACAGAGAGGAAGTGACGATTGTTTTTTTTATTAAACCCCATGTTCAGGCGTGCAAAGAGATTTTTTTTGGAGAAAATTCTGAGATTCAGGATCCGTCTACCAACTACTGATAAGATAATTATTTACGCACCGCTAGGATGGCTGGAGGTATCCCCTGAGATATTAGGTTGGATTAATATTATTTTCTGTGGGTAATGAGATCAGAACTCTGCGATAATCCAATCCCGAAACAATCGGTTTCAACATCCCTGAGCTTTGTAGCTGAACCCCTTTCACGCCAGCCTCACGAGCGGGGGCTGAACTTCATTGGCTCTTTCCTGTTGCGAAACACAACGGCAAACGCCCAGACTCCGGCGGATGCTTTCAACTCCGGCTACGGAGTGTGCTCCGGGGTTTAACGCAACAGGGCGCAGATCGCGAATTAAACGAAATCCCCGGTTAACAAAGCGGTTTCTCTGGAAGCACCCTGAATCGAATGATTCTCTGTTGAAATTACATTCTCGGCCACTCTATAAAGGGCAAATCCTCAGTAATCCGCTCGCCACTTTGCAACAGGCGGCTGCGCGGCAGTTTGTGTCTGTTTCGCTCTCCTGGTGCGTTGTGTTTCTACTGAAAATCGACTTAATCCGGGGCTATGGAAACTTTAGTCAAGGATCGGTAATGAGCTCCTCCATTGTCCATCACATCGATAAATCCTCCGGCCACCAAGACGCGCAGGGATGGGAGCAAAGATTGGTTTATCAAAAGGCAAGAAGCCCATTCCATTGTCAGACATCGCTGGAGACTCATCCGACTCTGGATAAAGTTTTTAACCTTCTGCGCTCACTCGAATTTTCTCATTAATAAATTGCTACAAGCAACGTGAGTTGCTTTAAAGACCGGGGAAGGGTTGGCGGGAGGTTTTGGGTCTGCAGAGAATTCACTTGTTGATGTGTCGGGAACACCGGATACTAGAAATTAGCAAAGATCGCCTCCAGACGCTGGCCGTCCGCAGAGATCTCTCTTCCGAGAGGCCGGGGTCGCGGAGAGAGACTGGGGCTCAGCCCTCGGTGAACTCTCTCAGACCGCAGTGAACTCTCTGATCCTGGAGTCGTACGAGCATCTACCGGGGACTCTCGCCAATCTTCGCTCCTTCTCTGCCGTGGCGATTCATCACTCCCGGCCTTGCAGGGGTTTGACATTGAAGCCCTCAGATGGCGAAAAAATAGATGGTAGAATCAAGGCGAGTCCAGGACAGAGGATAAACTTCAGACGAGGGCCTTCCTCCTGCAAAGGAGGCGGAGATTGGGATGACAACTGTCAATATTTAGACGGATAATTGTGTTGGACGAGGGTATTAAAACATTGAAATGTTTCCACATTTTCAAAGACTCTTCATCTTATGTTCTCCATACATATTGTTATATATTTATTATTATTTATTTGCAGTGTGCTGTCTTCTGCTCTCTGGCTGAACTGCAAAATTGGTGCGGTCTTTCATTGTTCCTGTTACGGTTATTATTCTGTGGATTTACTGAGTATGCCCGCAAGAAATCCAATCTCAGTGTTGTAAATGGTGACATATGCGAACGTGCTTTGATAATAAATGCACCTGGAATTTTACTTCCTGAGGAAACTGAAGAGAGCTGGACCATGCACATCTCCTTGTGCAGATGCATCAGAACAAGCTGCATCACTGCATGGTACAGACATTGTTCTGTAGCAGACAGGGAGACAAAACTGCCCAACGGCATCAAGGACAAACACACAGGAAGGTGCTGGGAAAAGACCGGCAGTATCCCTCCCACCCAGCTCATCCCACTCCCATCAGGGGGAGGTAACACAGCACCCACAACAGGACCACCAGGCTCAGAAGCACTATCTCAAGCTCTAAGACCCATCAACACCTCCACCCACTAACCCACCCCTCCACACCCCCAACCACCACTGCTTTTATCATTTCCTCATGTACCTACCGTCACTTTATACATATACAATCACTGTGTGTATAGAAACTATCAGATGTATTTATTTGGGTGACGGAATGAAGACATGCCTCTACTAAAGCTGGTGCATATCATAAGTCCTGGTTATGCGACCACTGACGCCAGACAATCTCTGAAGAGTATTGATAATGACTGGGATCACCCGTCCTGTGAAGACACTGCCCAGTAGGCGGCAATGGCAAACCACTTCTGTAGAAATATTTACCAAGAACAATCACGGTCATGGAAAGACCCACATCATACCACACGGCACATAATGATGATGTTGATGTATTTACATTTATTCTTTAATTTTTTTTTATCTTGTTGTGTCTTCCTTTGTGCAGCATCAGATCTGGAGTAACAATTAAAGAAATAGTTAAAGTTCTCCTTTACGCTTGCAGACTGGAATTGACGTTAATATTGAAGAGAACCGAACTCGGGCAGAGAAACGGCAAGGTGGGTCTCAATGCACCCCCTGCCGAGCACTTGGTGCACTAGGCATGTCAGAGGATGGTGGACGAGAGACAAATGACAAACTGAAACCTCTGTGTGGGGGTATGAGAGAGAGAGAGAGTGAGAGAGTGAGAGTGAGAGAGACCGTGAGTGTGTGTGTGCAAGGGGGAAGGTGGTGTGTCTGTTTCAGTATGTGGGGATTTTTGTGTCTCTCTATGCATGTGTGAGGCCTATGTGTCTGTGTACGTCAGGGGAGGAGGGGTAAGGAGGTGTGTGTGCCTATCTGAGAGTATGTATGTGTGTGTGTGCACGCACACACGAGGGGAGAGGGGTAAGGAGGTGTGACTGAGTGTGTGCACATGAGGGGAGGGGTATGGAGGTGTGTGAGCCTATCTGACAGTATGTGTGTGAGTGTGTGTGCGCAGGAGGCAGAGGAGAAAGGAGGTCAGTGTGTGCCTGTGCTGGGGGAGAGGACAGGAGTTGTCTGCGTTGGGGGAGAGGACAGGAGTTGTCTGTGTTGGGAGGAGAGGGTGAAGGTGGTGTGGGGGGGGGAGGAGAAAGGAGGTCAGTGTGTGTCTGTGCTGGGGGAGAGGACAGGAGTTGTCTGTGTTGGGAGGAGAGAGTGAAGGTGGTGTGGGGGGGGGAGGAGAAAGGAGGTCAGTGTGTGTCTGTGCTGGGGGAGAGGACAGGAGTTGTCTGTGTTGGGAGGAGAGAGTGAAGGTGGTGTGGGGGGGAGGAGAAAGGAGGTCAGTGTGTGTCTGTGCTGGGGAGAGGACAGGAGTTGTCTGCGTTGGGGGAGAGGACAGGAGTTGTCTGTGCTGGGAGGAGAGGGTGAAGGTGGTGTGGGGGGGGGAGGAGAAAGGAGGGCTGTGTGCGTGTGTTGGGGCAGAGAGCGTGAAGGAGGGGTATGTGCACGTTGGGGGGGGGGAGAGAAGGGCTTGGAGCAGAAGTGAGTAATTGTCCTGACGCACAGATCTCCCCACGCAGACTGACCAAGCTCCTCCAGTGGGTTGCTTAGGTTGGTTGGATTGACTGGGAGATGGCTTCAATGAAATGACTCAACACAGGCATCAGATTTCAGACAAGTCTGATCAACTCCACAGTTTTATTTGTTACGTTATATGTTACGGTCTGAAACATGGAATAACACAGAGAACTTATAAAACATATTTTAACAAAAGGACTATTCGGGTGCGACACAAACGGAAAGCTGAACTTCACCACCTTCAAGCTGACGTGAAGCAAGGTAGCTGGCTGCCAGATATGACCTTGCGTTCGACTCCTTTCTCAGTGATGGCTGCGAGACGAATCACCCCGCCACTTGAACCATCGCGATCCATCGCAAGTGCGATAGCTGAAACACAAATTGAAGATGGGGGATGGTTGTAAACCACAGCTGCAGTTGAGAATAAAACTTGCTGTTCCTTAAGGGGCTAATTTTTGTCAAGACACCAGGCACAACCGTCCAGTGAGAGTTCTTTTCTATTTAAATACGGTTCCCAAAAGCTTATTTCATAAACAATTTCTAGCAAGATAACTAAGTGGTGATAGCTGGGAAATACTTTGCTGTGACATGAATTACACAAGGAGAAAATACTCGATGTAATTGTACAGAAAGTTCAGTTAATCAGACAGGTATACTGGATTCTTTAATTTCCAGTGACGGTAATTTCATTTTAAGACAAAGAAAGCCTAAATACCATTGACGTAGGAGCAGAATTATGCTATTTGGCACATCAAGCCTGCTCCACTATTGATCCTCCTGCCTTCTCCCTGTAACTTTTGACATTCTTACTAATCAAGGACCTTTCAACCTCTGCGTTAAATATACCCACAGACTTGGCCTCCACAGCCATCTGCGACAACAAATTCCACAGATTCACCACTCTCTGGTTAAAGAAAATCATCCTCATCTGTTCTAAAGGGATGTCCTTCTATTCTAAAACTGTGTCCTCTGGACCTAAACACTCTCACTGTTTGAAATATCTTCTCTATGTTCATTCTATCTAGGCCTCTCAATAAGATCCCCTCCTCATTCTTCCGAACTCCAGTGAGTACAGACATCAAAATGCTCCTTGTATCTCCACCCCTGTATTGCCAGGATCATTCTTATAAACTTCCTCTGCACACTCTCCAACGCCAGCACCTCCTGTCTTAGATAAGGGGCCCAAAACCGCTCACAGTTCTTCAAATGTGGTCTGACCAATGCTTTGTAAAGCTTCAGGATTACATCCTTGCTTTGATGTTCTAGTCCTCTCAAAATGAGTGCTAACATTGCACTTGGCTTCCTCACCACCAATTCAACCTGCAGGTTAACCTTTAATGAATCCTGCACTAGGATTCCCAAGACCCCATTTCTGACCTTGCTTCCCTTTTAGAAACTAGTCGATACCTTTATTCCTTCTACAGAAGTGCATGAGTACTGCTGGCACAGTAGCTTGGCAGTTACTGTAACATTATTACTGTGCCAGGGACTCGTGTTCAAATCCAGCACTGGCTTTGAACACGAAAGCCAGGAGTTCGTACATTCTCACCGTGACCACATGGCTTTCCTCCAGCAATGCAAAGGTGTGTGGGTTAGCAGGTCACACAGGTGCAACTGGGTTCACTGGGCCAGAAGGGCCCATTATCGTGCTGTATCTCTGAATAAATAACATGCTTCCCTACTCTACATTCCATTTGCCACTTTGCCCATTCTTCTAATCTGTCCAAGTCCTTCCGCAGACTCCCTGCTTCCTCAACAGTACCTGCCATTCCACCTATCTCTGTATGATCCACTAACTCTGTCAGCTAGATCACTGACATACAACATTAAAGTCCTGGACCCATCCCAGGAACACCAGTAGTCACTGGCAGCCAACCGGAAAAGGCCCTCCTTTACTCCCACTCACTGCCTTCTGCCAGTCAGCCAATCTCCAGTCCATGGCGAAGGGATCTTTGACAAGGTTAGAGCCTGCTAATTGGGTACTCAGTTGGCGTGATGGTAGAGAGCTGGTGATGGTGGAAGATTGTCTCTTAGAGTGAAGACCTGTGATTAGTGGTGTGCTCATTATTTGCCACCTAGATCAATGATTTGGATAAGAATGTACACGGTTTGACGAGTGAGTTTGCCTGCAATGCTAAAACAGCTGGTATGGTGGACAATGAAGGTTATCAAAATTACAGGGAGATCTTGAACAGCTCGTTAAGTGGGCAAATGAAGTTTAATTCAGTGAGTTCAGGAAAGTGGAGTCATAGGTTAAAGAGAGTGGTGAAGAAGGCTCATCATCAGTTGCAGCAATGAGCACAGAAGTTTGGAAGTACATGATGCTGCTGAGGCCACATTGGAGTATTGTGTTCAGTACTGACCACCTTATTCTATGAAAAATATTACTAAACTGAAAAAAGTGCATGCAAGATTTACAAGGCTGTTTCCAGGGTTTGAGAAACTGTGTTACAAGCTGAACTCAAGGGGGTTCAATATCCTTGCAGGCAGGTTGGCTAGAGTTGTTTGAGAGGGTTTAAATTAATTTGGCACAGGGATGGTAACCAGAGTGATTGTATTGAGGGTGAGGTAGTTGGTTTACAACAGAGGCACTATGTAGTGGGACTCCTAGCAAGAAGAGGCTGATGATAGAGCAAAATTAGTCAATGGGTTGAGTTGCAATGTCAAAATCAAAAAGGGTGAATACAGGACTTAAGGTGTTGTATTTGAATGTGAGCAGTATACAGAATAAGGTAGATGAACTTGTAGCACAGTGGAAGATTGGCATGTATGATGTTGTAGGTATCACTGAAGCATGGCTGAGAGGGGACTTCCGGGTCATCAAGGGAATGGCGGCGTAAGGAAAAGGTCTCTCGACAAAAAAGAAGGTAAACTGCCCCAAAATCGAATTTAGACAAATACTTAATATTGCATAACTATATTAATAAAAGGGGCAAGGATGATGTCTAAGAACAAGATTAAAAAGTCCGCTCCGAAGGCTGATAAACATAAAGAGACACAGCAAGGCGACGGGCCTAGCTCCCCCACAGCAAGCCAGGACGGAGATAATGAGGGGGAATCGGTGACTCTGTCTTTGATTCTCGGAGAGATTTGCGAGTTCCGACAAGATAACAGCAAACAGTTGGAAGATATTAAAGGAGAAATAGTAAAAACTAACTCGCGGATAGATGAAGCCGAAGCGAGGATTGTTGGAATTGAAGAGAAGCTACAAAACGCCGAGGAAGTGATAGCAGAAATGCTGAAGCTGCAACAGCAGCTCCAGTGGAAACTAATAGATCAAGAAGGCCGCTCGAGAAGGGAAAATGTGAGGATTTACAGAGTTCCCAAAGGAACCGAAGGTAAACCCGGATTGATGGTTCCCTTCATAGAGAAGCTGCTTAAAGAGAACCTTGATATACCGGCCGCAAAAGACCTACAGATAGAAAGGGCTCACCGCGCGTTGGCACCACAGCCTCCAGCAGGCGCCCAGCCCAGATCCATTCTGGTCAGATTTCTCAGTTACAGAATGAAGGAAGAGGTGCTTAAACAGGCATGGCAAAAGAAAGGTTTCATGTGGAACAACTGCAAAATCAGTTTAGACCACGACTACGCACCGGGGATTCTTGCCAGACGGAAGGAATATACGGAAACACGGAGGGTCCTGAAGGAAAACAACATCAGATTCCAGACCCTGTATCCAGCTCGGCTAAGAGTCTTTTACGATGAAGGGACAAAAACTTACGCTACGGTGGAGGAGGCAACGTCGGACCTGGCAGACTGGGGACTACCTATTAAAGTCATCACCCAACCGGAGTCGCTACTGGAGAGGATTCGGCAGAAGTCGTGGCAGTTAGTGGGGCGAGGACACTCCACTCGAACCAGAGTGTCAAACTACAAGGGAAAGCTGCAAATATTCAGACGCGAATGTACAGAGAATACAGATTAATTAAGAGAAATGACTGAAAAGAGTAAATCGGACTTAAAGGTAAAATGAAAACTGGTAACTGAAAATAAACTAGGCGGAATAACTTGAATGATAGCAATTTGGTGGATACATAAATAGGAGAAAATTCTCTATGATTATTCAAACTGCTGAGGGCCCTCTAACACAGGGTGAAGATAGAGGTTATCCCTCTGAACTGAGGCGGGTCGGTGCTCAGGCCTCACTGTGGGAAGTCGGGAAAAATTTTCAAATGTTACACATTCAAAAATGTCTACGGTGTGGTTATATGTCTTGGTTTACTGTTGAGAAGGGATTGCTTACTGTTTGGTTAGAAAAGGAGAGTGTTTTTTTTCTACTAGAGAAAAATGCAAACTGAATTGGTAAAAATAATTTCCTATAATGTTAATGGGGTTTTGAATCCAATTAAAAGAAATAAGATTATGTCTAAATTGAAAAAAGAGAGGGCACAAATAGCTTTCCTCCAGGAAACACATATGAGCCAACCTGAACATGGAAAATTAAAAAGAATGGGCTTTAAGCATGTATTTTATTCATCATATAAATTGAGTCACAAAAGAGGGGTAGCTACTTTAATATCAAGTACTCTTAATTATGAACATATTTCAGAGACTAAAGACAAAGAAGGACGGTTTGTAAAAATCACAGGAAGAATAGAAGGTACAAAAATAACATTGCTGAATGTTTATGCTCCTCCAGGTTGTGAATGGTCATATTATAGACACATTTTTGACCTAGTGGTCAGTTCTCAAGGAGTAGTAATTTGTGGAGGGGATTTTAATATTAGATTAAATCCTGTATTAGATTCTTCAAGAATAGTTACTCAGAATAAACCTCTGACTCGGAAAATGAATTCATTGATGGAGGAGTTGGGAATTATAGACGTCTGGAGGGAATTACACCCTACTAGTAAAAATTATACACATTACTCTTTCCCTCATTCAGCCTATTCAAGGATAGACTATTTCTTTATCTTTAATACAGATAGACTCAGGATAAAAAACTGTAATATTGCAACAATTGATCTGTCGGATCATAGGCCAGTCTCTATGTCTCTAATCCTGGAAAGGAAAATGAGGAAAACACTATGGAGGCTAAACTCACATATACTCAATAACCCGAAAGTAATGGAGAGATTAAGGGGAGAAATCAAAGAATATCTAGACCTTAATGACACGGGAGAAACATCACCAGTGATCTTATGGGATACATTGAAAGCTGTACTGAGAGGGAAAATTATTTCCATTACCACTCACATGAAAAAAATCAATGCACAAAAATTAGCAGACCTTCAAGGAAAATTAAAACAACTTCAAGTTGTAGATAGCAACAAAAGTAATTCAAATCGAAAACAGGAAATTAGGAAATTGCAAAGTAAAATTGACGATATTTATACGTTGGAAACTCAAAGAAATTTTCTTTACCTGAGACAAAAGAATTATGAAGTAGGAGGTAAATCAGCTAGATTATTAGCATATAAATTACGAAAACAACAAGCAGACAATACAATTCATAAAATAAAGAATCCAAAGACAAAGCTTGTGGAGAGTACAATAAGGAAAATTCAAGAGAGTTTTGAAACATATTATTGAGAGCTGTACTCCCAACCCCGGGCCCCCAATGAGCCCTATATAGACAGTGTATTGAATTTTTTAGATCTACCTAAACTTACAGATTTACAAAATGAAAGTTTATTAGAACCAGTAACTGTCAAAGAACTGAATGTGGCCATCTCTAGGTTAAAGGCTGGAAAGTCCCCGGGTTCTGATGGGTTTACCTCAGAGTGGTACAAGTCCCTGAAGACACAGTTAGCCCCATTACTACTTAACACCTTTAATTGGATCTTGCAGAGAGGAGAAACTCCACCTTCCTGGAGAGAAGCGATTATTTCAGTTATTCCTAAAGAGGGTAAAGATAAACTAGAACATGGCAATTATCGGCCAATTAGAGTTCTTAATTTAGATTACAAACTATTTACATCTATATTAGCGCGCAGATTGGAAAAGCTTTTACCTGGCCTAATCCACTTAGACCAGACTGGATTTATTCAACAAAGACAAACACAGGACAACATAAGGAGAACTCTGCACATATTAGAACAGGTTAATAAGAACGAGACAGAGACAATGGTAGTAGGATTGGACGCTGAGAAAGCTTTTGATTTGGTTAGTTGGGCATTCCTATACAGAGTGTTAGGAAGATTCGGCTTTCAAGAAAAGTTTATTAAAGTAATTCAGACTCTATATGACAGCCCTACAGCCCGAATTAAGATAAATGGGGACCTCTCTGACTCCTTCATCTTAGAGAGAGGCACTAGACAGGGATGCCCAATTTCTCCTCTCTTTTTTGCGCTATATATTGAACCGCTTGCCCAACTAATAAGACAGAGCGAAATCGTAAAAGGTATCAAGGTGGCAGGGATTGAACAGAAAGTGGCGTTATTCGCAGATGATGTTTTGGTCTATCTGAGTGAACCAGAAAAATCATTTATAGGATTGTTTACACTGTTGGATGACTTTGGGAAAATATCAGGTTATAAAATAAACGTAAAGAAAACGCAGGTTATGTCCCTAAATTATACACCATCCAAAAAATTGAAGGATACATACAATCTTAAGTGGGAAGCTAAATCATTAAAATATTTAGGAATAACCCTGCCGAAGGATCTTTCAACACTGTCACAGGTAAATTATAGAAAACATAGAAAATAGGTGCAGGAGTAGGCCATTCGGCCCTTCGAGCCTGCACCGCCATTTATTATGATCATGGCTGATCATCCAACTCAGAACCCCGCCCCAGCCTTCCCTCCATACCCTCTGACCCCCGTAGCCACAAGGGCCATATCTAACTCCCTCTTAAATATAGCCAATGAACTGGCCTCAACTGTTTCCTGTGGCAGAGAATTCCACAGATTCACCACTCTCTGTGTGAAGAAGTTTTTCCTAATCTCGGTCCTAAAAGGCTTCCCCTCTATCCTTAAACTGTGGCCCCTCGTTCTGGACTTCCCCAACATCGGGAACAATCTTCCTGCATCTAGCCTGTCCAATCCCTTTAGGATCTTATACGTTTCAATCAGATCCCCCCTCATTCTTCTAAATTCCAACGAGTACAAGCCCAGTTCATCCAGTCTTTCTTCATATGAAAGTCCTGCCATCCCAGGAATCAATCTGGTGAACCTTCTTTGTACTCCCTCTATGGCAAGGATGTCTTTCCTCAGATTAGGGGACCAAAACTGCACATAATACTCCAGGTGTGGTCTCACCAAGGCCTTGTACAACTGCAGTAGTACCTCCCTGCTCCTGTACTCGAATCCTCTTGCTATAAATGCCAGCATACCATTCGCCTTTTTCACCGCCTGCTGTACCTGCATGCCCACTTTCAATGACTGGTGTATAATGACACCCAGGTCTCGTTGCACCTCCCCTTTTCCTAATTGGCCACCATTCAGATAATAATCTGTTTTCCTATTTTTGCCACCAAAGTGGATAACTTCACATTTATCCACATTAAATTGCATCTGCCATGAATTTGCCCACTCACCCAACCTATCCAAGTCACCCTGCATCCTCTTAGCATCCTCCTCACAGCTAACACTGCCACCCAGCTTCGTGTGGCTGTGTGGATTATGGGCCATTAATCTCAGAGATAAAAGCAGATATGCATAGATGGAATCTTATCCCCTTTTTAAGTTTAAATTCAAGGATAAATACTATAAAAATGAATATTCTTCCTCGGTTATTGTATCTTTTCCGTACTTTACCGGTGGAGGTGGATGATAATCAATTCAGGGAATGGGACAAATGGATTTCCCGCTTCATTTGGCAAGGAAAGAAACCTAGAATTCGATATAACACCTTACAGTTAGAGAAGGAAGGAGGAGGTATGGTTCTCCCTTACCTGAGAAATTATTTTTATGCCTCACAGATAACCCCTCTGTTATATTGGTGTAATAGTGAACAACCTACCTCTCATTTATAGATAAAAGAGTATTACAAAGTTTCCAAATCCTGCAGGACAAACATGGCCTAGAACACAATGACTTTTTTTTAGGTACCTTCAAGTACGAAACTATGTTAACCAGAGTTGTAGATATACAGACCTATCAACAGTAGAATTAGAATTTTTCAAGATTCTGAATTCGGCATGCAGTTCAATACCTAGTAAATCAGTTTCTCGATTATATAATGCACTCTCCCATGCTAAAAATGTAAATACACTGTATATTAAAAAGAAGTGGGAGAAAGAAGCGGGGTTGGTACTTTCAGAGGAGGCTTGGGGGAAAATCTGCAGCTTTCAATGGTCCTCAACTAATTCTTTGACCTGGAGAGAACATTGTTGGAAAAACATTATAAGATACTTCAAGACCCCATATCAGAAAAAATATAAAGATACAAACGTGACGTGTTGGAGAAGGTGCGGCTCCAACGAGGCAAATCATTTTCATATTTTCTGGGATTGCCCTAAATTAAGTCTATATTGGGAAGGTATTCATAGAACATTAGTTAAGGTACTTAGGTTCCAGATACCTCTGAACTTTGAGACGCTCTATTTGGGGCATGTATTGTTTCTTGAACAGAAGGAAGATATAAAGTTGCTGCAGACCCACTTAGCGGCAAGTAAGAAATCAATCACTAGAAAGTGGCTAAATCCAATACCACCTACATTAGGAGACTGGCACGAAATTATCTTGGAAATATTTAAAATGGAAAAGTTGACTTACTCCCTGAGAATTCAAAAAGAAAAATTTTATCAAATCTGGAATAAATGGATTGAATATATAACCCCAATGCGAGCAGACTTTAGATGACTCTCCTAATGATTTATACTGCTCTTCTCATCAACACAGTAATATTGCTAACGTAAGCACCCCTAGTCTAAATGTCTTTTTTTTTGTTTTGTTTTCTTTTGGAAAATAGAGAATTAACACAAGTAAAGGGTAAGATTTGGGAAAGGGATAAAAAATGAAAAAATTAAGTAAATAAGTACATAGGGATTGGATAATTATGTCTGCGGGCAGGAGCAAGCATGAACAAGTTAGGATATAAACACCTACAATGGTTGTTACATAGGCTTACATACAACATTTTGGACCAGTGGAAATGGTCCAGAAGAGTTATATGGAAACTATTACTACCATTTTTCTTAACAACTAATACTATTACTTAGCCCAATAGATTAGAATTACCACAGTACATAATTATCTATTTAAGTGTCTAATTTCCTTTTATATCATCTCAATGTGTACTTAAGAATGTATAAATAATTATAGTTTTATACATATAAAAAAATGGAAAAGGTTATATGTATGAAAAAAGTACATGATATTTGTGAATTCCTTATCCAAATAAAAATAAAATTTAAAAAAAAATTAAAAAAAAATAAAAGAATCATGGCTGAAAGAAGATTATAGCTGGGAGCTTAATGTCCAAGGATACACACTGTATTGAAAGGACAGGCAGGAAGGCTGAGGGGGCAGCATTGTTCTGTTGGTAAACAAAAACAAATCATTAGAAAGAGGGTCAAGAGGCGTTGAATCATTATGGATAGAGCTAAGGAACTGCAAGGGTAAACACAGCCTGATGGGAGTTGTATACAGACCCCCCAAACAGTAGTAAGGATGTGGTCTACAAATTACAACAGGAGACAGAAAAGGCAGGCCAAAAGAGCAATGTTACAATAGTCATGGGGGATTTCAATATGCAGGTAGATTGGGAAAATCAGGTTGGTCCTGGATCCCAAGAGGGGGAATTTCTAAAATGCTTTTTAGAGCAACTTGTGATTGAGCCCACCAGAAGATCAGCAGTTCTGGATTGGGTGCTGTGCAATAAACCAGAATAAACCAGAAGGTAAAAGAGCCCTTGGGGTAAGTGATCATGATATGATTGAATTCACCCTGAAATTTGAGTTGGAGAAGCTAAAGTCAGATGTATCAATATTACAATGGAGTAAAGGTAAATTCAGAAGCCCAAGAGAGGAGTCGGCCAGAATTCACTGGAAAAGAACACTGGCAGGGATGACGGCAGAGCAGCAATGGCTATAATTTCTGGAAGCAATTCAGAAGGCACAAGGTACATACATCCATGGCTAACAAGAAAAGTCAAAGCCAACATTAAAGCCAAAGAGAGGTCATATAATAGAGCAAAAATTAGTGGGATAATAGAGCATTCAGAAGCTTTTAAAAACCAACAGAAGACACTAAAAACGTCATTAAGGTGGTAAAGATGGAATATGAAAGTATGATATTGGACCTCTGGAAAACGATGCTGGAGAGGTAGTAACGGAGGACAAGAAAATAATGGATGAACTGAATAAGTATTTCACTGTGGAAGACAGAAACAGTACACAGGACATTCCAGAGTGTCAGTGCATAGAAATGTGCCAAGTTGCCAAAATTGCTATTGCTAGGGAGAAGATCTTGGAGAACTGAAAAATCGGATGGTAGACAAGTCACCTGGACCAGATGGTGTACATCTCAGGGTTCTGAAAGAGGTGGCTGAAGAGATTATGGAGGCATTAGTAATGATCTTTCAAGAATCACTACATTCTGGAATGGTTCTAGAAGAATGGAAAATAGCAACTGCCACTTCATTCTTCAACAAGGAAAGAAGCAGAAGAAAGGAAATTATATAGGCAAGTTAGTCTGATTTCAGTGGTTGGGAAGATGTTGGAGTTTATTGTTAAGGATGTGGTTTCAGGGTATTTGGAGGCACATGATAAAATAGGCCGTAGTCAGCATGTTTTCCTCAGGGAAAATCTCACCTGACAAATCAGTTGGAATTCTTTGAAGAATTAAAGAGCAGGATAGACAAAGCAGAATCGGTTGATTTTAGTTCCTTTATTTCAGTGGAATAAAGGAAATTACAATGGCATGAGAGGGGAACTGGTCAAGGTTGACTGGAAAGGGACACTAGCAGGAAGGACAGCAGAGCAGCAATGGCTGGAGTTCCTGCGAAAAATGAGGGAGGTGCAAGATAGATATATTCCAAATAAGAAGAAATTTTCAAAGGGAAGAAGGACACTACTGTGGCTGACAAGTGAAGTCAGAGCCAAAGTAAAAGCAAAAGAGAGGGCTTACGAGGAAGCCAAAGCTAGTGGGAAGATAGAGGATTGGAAAGCTTTTAAAAACTTGCAGAAGGAAACTAAGAAGGTCATTAGGAAGGAAAAGATGGATTATGAAAGGAAGCTGGCAACTAATATCAAAGAAGATACTAAAAGCTTTTATAAGTATATAAAGGGTAAAAGAGAGTGGAGGGTAGATATAGGACCAAAAGAAAATGATGCTGGAGATATTGTAATGAGAGACACAGAGATGGCAGAGGAACTGAATGTGTATTTTGCATCAGTCTTCACAATGGAAGACATCTACAGTACACTGGACATTCAAGAGTGTCAGGGAAGTGAAGTATGTGCAGTGAAAATTACAACTGAGAAGGTGCTCAGGAAGCTTAATGGTCTGAGGGTGGATAAATCCCTTGGACCTGATTGAATGCACCCTCGGGTTCTGAAGGAAGTAGCTGGAGAGATTGCGGAGGCATTAACAATGATCTTTCAAGAATCGATAGATTCTGGCACTGTACTGGATGACTGGAAAATTGCAAATGTTACTCCACTATTTAAGAAGGGTGGGAGGCAGCAGAAAGGAAGCTATAGGTCTGTTAGCCTGACATCAGTGGTTGGAAAGTTGTTGGAATCGATAGTTAGGGATGAGATTACGGTGTACCTGGAGGCACATGACAAGATAGGCCAAAGCCAGCATGGTTTCCTGAAAGGAAAATCCTGCCTGACTAACCGACTGCAATTTTTTGAGGAAATTACAAGCAGGATAGACAAAGAAGATGCAGTGCATGCGATGTACTTGGATTTTCAGAAGGCCTTTGACAGGGTGCCGCACAGGAGGCTGCTCAGCAAGATAAGAGCCCATTGAATTACAGAGAAGTTACCAACGTGGATGGAGCACTGGTTGATCGGCAGAAAGCAGAGTGGGAATAAAGGGATCCTATCCTGGCTGGCTGAAGTTCCACGGGGGTCGGTGTTGGAACTGCTGCTTTTTACGATGTATGTCAATGATTTGGACTATGGGATTAATGGATTTGTGGCTAAGATTTGACAATGATACAAAGACAGGTGGCGGAGCAGGTAGTGTGGAGGAAACAGAGAGCCTGCAGAGAGACTTTGATAGTTTAGGAAAATGGGCAAAGAAGTGGCAAATGAAATACAATGTTGGAAAGTATATAGTCATGCACTTTAGTGGAAGAAATAAACAGGCAGACTATTATTTAGATGGAGAGCAAATTCAAAATGCAGAAATATAAAGGGACTTGGCAGTCCATTTGCAGGATACCCTAAAGGTTAACCTCCAGGTTGAGTTGGTGGTGAAGAAGGCGAATGCAATGTTGACATTCATTTCTGGAGGTATAGAATATAAGAGCAGGGGTGTGATGTTGAGGCTCTATAAGGCACTCGTGAGGCCACAATTGGGAGTATTGTGTGCTTTTGGGCTCCTTATTTTAAAAAGGATATACTGACATTGGAGAGGGTTCAGACAAGATTCACGAGAATGATTCCAGGAATGAAAGGGTTACCGTATGAGAAACATCTGGTAGCTCTTGAGATGTGTTCCCTGGAGTTCAGGAGAATGGGGGGGTGGGGGGGGGGGTGAGAATCTTACTCTGAATGGTAAAAGGCCTGAACAAATTAGATATGGCAAAATTATATCCCATGGTAGGGGAGTCTAGGACGAGAGGGCACGACTTCAGGATTGAGGTATTGTGAAGGGGATAGGGAGGGAGGTAAAAGAGTAGGGGCAGGGAAATCATCTAGTCTCTGTGGGGCAAGTCAGAAATAGGAAGGAGGCAATCACTATTGTGAGTATTCTATACCCCCTCCCCCACCAGGTTACCAAGAAGCAGATAAGTGGGCAGATTTTGAAAAGTTGCTAAAATAACAGGGTGGATGTCATGGGTGACTTTACTTTCCCTAATACTGATTAGCACCTTTTTAGTGCAGAAGATTCAGCTGGGGCAGAATTAGGTGTGTCTAGGAATGACTACTGAGACAGTATGCAGTGACTAGAGAAGAGGACAGGCCATGGATCTGGTAATGGGCAATGAACTTGGTCAGGTGACAGACCTCTCATTGGGCAAGCATTTTAGAGACAGAGACTTTAGCATAGCCAAGGGCAACGACGATATGGGCAAGTGTTCAGTCGGGGGGGGGGGTGCTAATTACATTGGTATCGGGCAGGAACTTGGGAGCACAAATTGGGAACATGTTATCAGGGAAATGAACAGCAGAAATGTGGAGGTTAGTTAGGGAGCACCTACATTGGTTTCTGGATAGGTTTGTCCCAATGAGACGAGGAAATGTAATTGGCTAGAGAGGTTGACCAAAAGACATGAGTAGAATTAGGCTATTTGGCTCATCAAGTCTGCTCCATCATTCCATCATGGCTAATTTATTATCCCTCTCAACCCCATTCTCCTGCCTTCTCCCCATAACATTTGATGCCTTTACTAATCAAGAACCTATCAACCTCTGCCTTAAATAACTTGGCCTCCATAGCTGTTTGTGACAATGAATTCCCAGCTTCACCTCCTTCTGGCTAAAGTAATTCCTACTCACCTCTATTCTAAAGGAACACCCTTGTATTCTAAGGTTGTGCCCTCAGGTCCCAGACTCCTCCACTATAGGAAACAACCCCTCCGTATCCACTCTATCTAGGACTTCCTAGATTCAATAGGTATCAATGAGATCCCCCTCATTGTTCTCAACTCCAGTGAGTACAGCCCCAGACCATCAAGCATTCCTCATATGTTAACTCTTTCATTTCCAGGATCACTCTTGTGAACCTCCTCTGCCCTTCTGAATTCCAACACATCCTTTCTTAAATTAGGGGCCCAAACCCCAATCAACCTTTGTAAGTTCCTATGTAATGCTATAAAAGCATGTAGACCTGGTCAAGAGCTTCACTTGTTCAGACCAAACATCAGAATGGGGAAGAAATGTCAACTAAGTTATTTTAATTGTGGAATGATTGTTGATGCCAGATGGGATGGTTTGAGTATCTCAGAAACTGCCGATCTCCTGGGATTTTCATGCACAACAGTCTCTAGAGACTGGCTCATGGGATAAAAAAAGATTGGGAAAATGTCTGGAGTTTACAGAGAATAGTGCAAAAAAAAAACAAAAAAAAAGCGAGTGACAGTTTTGTGGGCAAAACACCCTGTTAATGAGACAGGACAGAGGAGAATGGCCTGATTGGTTTAAGCTGACAGGAAGGTGACAGTAACTCAATTAACCACACTTTACAACAGTGGTGTGCAGAAGAATATCTCAGAATGAACAACATGTCAAACGTTGAAGTGAATGGGCTACAGCTGCAGAAAATGAACGTACACTCAGTGGCCACTTTATTAGATACAGGAGGCAGGAGGTAAGTAATAGTGTGGCCACTGAGTGTACGCTTTCTCCTTTGGCTGATTAAACCTCCAATGTCCCTTGTTAATCAAAGCTTCATAAATTTTCCAGCTTTGCTTCTTACCCTTACATGGGAACGTTAACCCCTCTGACTGATCAGATATGAAAGGAGACGTTCAGCATTCAGTGTGTACTTGCCATTTGCCGTGAAGTCCAAGCACTGCTCTTTTGTCATTTCTCGTTTGTAGCTGGAGTCAACATATCCATATATATAGGTACTTCCAGAGCCACCAATCGAGAATGGCTGCCGCACCATCATCCCACCCATTGGGATCGTGTACACCTAGAATCACAGACAACATGATTCATTGTTCTTCAAACGCAACCCACACTCAGATCAAGAATGAGATCATGCAACATACCTCTGCCCTTCACCAAATGCTAAAAATTCACAGCACTGGTGACCATTTGATGCTCTCTTAAAAACAAACAAATAAAAAAAAAGGAGTAAAAGTAAGCCAGTTATCGGAGTCAACTCTGCCATTCACCATTGAGAGCTGCATCACCGTCTGGTAAGGGAATTGCAAGGCATCAGACTGTGAGACCCTACAAAGGATTACAAGACTGCTGATGGAACACCCGTGTTGGGAAGTGTATGGTCATGCACTTTGGTAGAAGATATAAAAGCATAAACTATTTTCTGAATGGAGAAAAAATTCAAAAATCTAAGGTGCAAAGGGACTTGGGAAGCCTCATGCAAAATTCCCTAAAGGTTAATTTGCAGGCTGAGTCAGTGGTTAGGAAGGCAATGTGATGTTAGCACTCACTTCCAGCTGACTAGTATATAAAAGCAAGCATGTAATGCTGAAGCTTTATTAACCATTTGCAGCATTTTGAGCAACTTTGGGCCCCTCATCTAAGAAACGATATGCTGACATTGGAGAGGGTTCAAAGGAGATTCACGAAAATGATTACGGGATTGAATGGTTTGTCATGGGAAATGCTCAATGGCTCTGGGCTTCCACGGATTGGAATTCAGAAGAATGAGGGGTGACCTCATTGAAACCTATTGAATGGTGAAAGGCCTCAATAGAGTGGATGTGGAGAGGATGTTTCCTATGGTGGGAGAGTCTAAGACCAGAGGACACAGCCTTAGAATGAATACAGGGGCATCCTTTTAGAATGGAGATGAGGAGGAATTTTTTTAGCCAAAGGGTGGTGAATCTGTAGAATTCATCGCCATAGATGGCTATGGAGGTCAAGTCTTTGGGTATATTTAAGGCAGAGGTTGATAGATTCTTGAACAGTCAGGGCATGAAGGGATACAGGGAGAAGGCAGGAGAGGGAAATGGATCAGCCATGATGAAATGGCAGAGCAGACTCGATGGACCAAATGGCTTAACTCAGCTCCTATATCTTATGCCGAGAGGATCATCGGGATTTCTCTTGCAGCCATACCAAATATTCATCAGGAGTGTTGCATATGCAGGGCCCTTAGCATTGTCAATGAACCCTCCCACCCATCCAACAACCTCTAACACCCCACCTCCCCCACCATCAGGAGGTATGGTAGCACAAGGACAAAAACTATTAGGATGGGAAGCAGGCCAACTAAACTACTGAACTCCCCGCCACCACCCAGGTCTCATCACGTATGTATCGCCAGTAGTGTTACACTCTCTACTTTTTAACTTGCAACTGCACCTTATAATACGTTAATTTGTATGTGGTAATATTACTTATGTGTTGTGCGTGAGAGTTATATGTACCATGTTGTGCACCTTGGTAGGGAGGAAAGTTGTTTCGTTTGGCAGTCGACATGTAACAGCTGAAATGACAACAAACTTGAACTTGACCCCTACTATCGTACACATTCTCACCCTTTCCCCGTACTCCTCGATGCCTTTTGCATCTAAAAATCTGTCTCTTGCTCAAATAAATTCAGCCTCTGTGACAATAAATTACAGATGTTCGTTATGTTCTGTATGGATATATTGTTATCTCACCCCTGTTCAGCATCAACCCTCTTTCAAGATCTTGTGTTAAACTTGCCCTGTCTAAGGCACGTATATATTGCTTGGGTGCCTAAGACTCTGTATGTATAAACTACATTATATATATATAGTTTATTTTATATATGTTATATATAGTTTATAAATACATAGTGCGTGTGTGTGTGTTTGTGTCCGTTAGTGTGCGCGTGTGTGTGACTGTATGCGTGTGTGTGTGGGTGGTGTGCGTGTGTGGGTGTCCGTGGCGTGTGTGGGTGTGCGTGTGCGCGTGGGGGTTGTGTGCGTGGGTGGTGTGTGTGCATGGGTGGTGTGTGCGTGTGGGTTGTGTGCGGGTGGTGTGTGTGCGTGTGGAGGTGGTGTGTGTGGAGTGTGTGGGGGTTTGTGTGTGGTGTGTGTGGGGGTGGTGTGTGCGTGTGGGGGTGGTGTGTGCGTGTGTGGGGGTGGTGTGTGCGCGTGTGGGGGTGGTGTGTGCGTGTGTGTGTGTAGGTGGTGCGTGTGTGTGGGTGGTGCATGTGGTGTGTTCGTGTGGGTGGTGTGTATGCATGCAGGTGGGTGGTGTGTGTGCGTGTGGGTGGTGTGCGTGCGTGGGTGGTATGTGTGTGTGATGTGCGTGTACGTACACACATGCACATCCCCAAGACTTTTGCACAGTACCGTATACAGCATGGAAACAGGCCTTTTAACCCCAAATTGTCCACGCTGCCCAAGATACCTATCCCAGCTAGTCCCATTCACCTGCATTTGGCCTATTACCATCTAAATATTATCTATCCAAGTAACTGCCTAAATGTTTCTTTTAAAATATAATCGCACTCACCTTTACATCGTCCTGTCAGCTTATTCCACATATACATCCCCCTCTGTGAAAAAGTTTCTCCTCAGATCTGCTTTAAAAGCCACCCCTCCTCTCCAACAAATCTATAGCATCTAGTTTTAACCTGCCCTACATTACAGAGTGGATGGTCACAGAAAGGTCTGGGGAAAACTGTTGTAACCTTCCATCTTACCCAGGCTCCCCATGACTTTAAACCTCTGTAATGGCACCTTTCAATTCTCCTGCGCTCCAAAGAAAAAGTCCATCCTCTCCTCTAGCTCAAGGCCTCCAGTCCCAGAAACATCCTCTTTTCCACACCACTCCAGAGGAGTAACACCTTCACCAGAACTACAACACAGGTTTGTGGCAGCTGAAAGATTTAAGAGGGAGCCTAAAGGGCAATTGTTCACGCAGAGGCCAATGCATATATGCAATCAGCTGCCAGAGACAGCGAGAGAGAAAGAGGTTGGAACAAATACAAGAACAATATACAAAAGTCAAAAGAATATACAAGAAATGAAGAGAATTCTTAGGAGCTTGGTTCCCAACGGAAGACTCTACACATATTGCACTGGACGCAATTTACAAACCAATGTGCCTGTGGGATCGGGGCAGAGGGGTGAGCTGTGGACAGCTGAGAAGCCAACGCTCACAACAACCGATAACCAGGGATACGGGACAGCAGAGATCACCCAGCTATGCGGTTGGCCGGGAACTAGTGGCCAACACAACAGCCAACCAATCAGAACGATGAGTCGGACCAACAGAAACTGAGCTCTCAGCAGAAACAACACTCAATTGCGCAATGATGATGTCACAACTGGTGAAGAAACATTTGCGACCCAACCTTCAAATCGGCGAACAACCCTATAAACAAGCAAGCAACCCAAGCTACCAATCTTCCCTTTCACTTCATACCAAGTCAATTGAATAAGTATTTGGATTGGAAGGGCTTTGCATGATATGGACCAACTTGGTGAGTACTATGGTCAGCACTGTGATCAGCATGACAAGTGGGGCTGAAGGGCCTGATCATTAACTGCTCACAAGTGTGGTCTCACCAACGACTTGTGTAGCTGCAACATGATATCCCAACTCCTGAACTCAATGCCTCGATGAATAGAAATCTGCCAAATACATTCTTCACAACAGAACACATGTCACCACCTGTATCCCTAGGTCTCTCTGTACTACAAAGCTCTCAAAGCTCCTACACAGATTGGGTGAATCAAGGTAGTCGAGGCAGTCTTAGGGGCTACATAGAATGCATCTGTGATAGCTTTCTTGAACAGCATGTTCAAAGTTCAAAGTAAATTTATATCAACGTGCATATATACAACCCTGAGATTCATTTTCTTGTGGGCATACTCAATAAATCCATAACAGAATCAATGAAAGACCACCCAACTTAGGCATTCAAATAGAGTGCATAAGTCAACAAGCTGTGCAAATTCCAAACCAAAAGGACTCAATCTAGTTCAGAATGTTGTTACTTGCTTCTATTGCTTGCATGATTTGTGCTTTTCTTCCCCCCCCACCTTTCTCCGCGTGTCGGGTGATTTTATTTTTTTAATTGGGCTCTATCATAATTCTTGCTTTACGGCTTCCTGTAAGCAAAGAAATCTCAAGGTTGCAACACACATCAAAGTTGCTGGTGAACGCAGCAGGCCAGGCAGCATCTCTAGGAAGAGGTACAGTCGACGTTTCGGGCCGAGACCCTTCGTCAGGACTAACTGAAGGAAGAGTTAGTAAGAGATTTGTAAGTGGGAGGGGGAGGGGGAGATCCAAAATGATAGGAGAAGACAGGAGGGGGAGGGATGGAGCCAAGAGCTGGACAGGTGATTGGCAAAAGGGATATGAGAGGATCATGGGACAGGAGGTCCAGGAAGGGACGGGGGGGGAACCCAAAGGATGGGCAAAGGGTATATTCAGAGGGACAGAGGGAGAAAAAGGAGAGTGAGAGAAAGAATGTGGGTATAAAAATAAATAACAGATGGGGTAAGAGGGGGAGGTGGGGCATTAGCGGAAGTTAGAGAAGTCGATGTTCATGCCATCAGGTTGGAGGCTACCCAGACGGAGTATAAGGTGTTGTTCCTCTAACCTGAGTGTGGCTTCATCTTTACCGTGGATAGACATGTCAGAATGGGAATCAGATGTGGAATTAAAATGTGTGGCCACTGGGAGATCTTGCTTTCTCTGGCGGACAGAGCGTAGGTGTTCAGCAAAGCGGTCTCCCAGTCTGCGTCGGGTCTCGCCAATATATAAAAGGCCACATCGGCAGCACCGGATGCAGTATATCACCCCAGCCGACTCGCAGGTGAAGTGTCGCCTCACCTGGAAGGACTGTTTGGGGCCCTGAATGGTGGTATGGGAGGAGTGTAAGGGCATGTGTAGCACTTGTTCTGCTTACACGGTTAAGTGCCAGGAGGGAGATCAGTGGGGAGGGATGGGGGGGACGAATGGACAAGGGAGTCGCGTAGGGAGCGATCCCTGCGGAAAGCAGAGAGAGCCGGGGAGGGAAAGATGTGCTTAGTGGTGGGATCCCGTTGGAGGTGGCAGAAGTTACGGAGAATAATATGTTGGACCCGGAGGCTGGTGGGGTGGTAGGTGAGGACCAGGGGAACCCTATTCCTAGTGGGGTGGCGGGAGGATGGAGTGAGAGCAGACGTACGTGAAATGGGGGAGATGCGTTTAAGAGCAGAGTTGATAGTGGAGGAAGGGAAGCCCCTTTCTTTAAAAAAGGAAGACATCTCCCTCGTCCTAGAATGAAAAGCCTCATCCTGAGAGCAGATGCGGCGGAGACGGAGGAATTGCAAGAAGGGGATGGCGTTTTTGCAAGAGACAGGGTGAGAAGAGGAATAGTCCAGATAGCTGTGAGAGTCAGTAGGCTTATAGTAGACATCAGTGGATAAGCTGTCTCCAGAGACAGAAAGATCTAGAAAGGGGAGGGAGGTGTCGGAAATGGACTAGGTAAACTTGAGGGCAGGGTGAAAGTTGGAGGCAAAGTTAATAAAGTCAACGAGTTCTGCATACGTGCAGGAAGCAGCGCCAATGCAGTCGTCGATGTAGCGAAGAAAAAGTGGGGGACAGATACCAGAATAGGCACGGAACATAGATTGTTCCACAAAGCCAACAAAAAGGCAGGCATACCTAGGACCCATACGGGTGCCCATAGCTACACCTTTAGTTTGGAGGAAGTGGGAGGAGCCAAAGGAGAAATTATTAAGAGTAAGGACTAATTCCGCTAGACGGAGCAGAGTGGTGGTAGAGGGGAACTGATTAGGTCTGGAATCCAAAAAGAAGCATAGAGCTTTGAGACCTTCCTGATGGGGGATGGAAGTATATAGGGACTGGACATCCATTGTGAAAATAAAGCGGTGGGGGCCAGGGAACTTAAAATCATCGAAAAGTTTAAGAGCGTGAGAAGTGTCACGAACCTAAGTAGGAAGGGATTGAACAAGGGGGGATAAAACCGTGTCGAAGTATGCAGAAACGAGTTCGGTGGGGCAGGAGCAAGCTGAGACAATAGGTCTGCCAGGACAGGCAGGTTTGTGGATCTTGGGTAGGAGGTAGAAACCTCTACTTTACCTCTTCTGTACCTCTATTGTAAAGATGAAGCCACACTCAGGTTGGAGGACCAACACCTTATAGTCCGTCTGGGTAGCCTCCAACCTGATGGCATGAACATCGACTTCTCTAACTTCCGTTAATGCCCCACCTCCCCCTCGTACCCCATCTGTTATTTATTTTTATACACACATTCTTTCTCCCTCTCCTTTTTCTCCCTCTGAATATACCCCTTGCCCATCCTCTGGGTCCCCCCCCACCCCCCGTCTTTCTTTCCGGACCTCCTGTCCCATGATCCTCTCGTATCCCTTTTGCCAATCACCTGTCCAGCTCTTGGCTCCATCCCTCCCCCTCCTGTCTTCTCCTATCATTTTGGATCTCCCCCTCCCCCTCCAACTTTCAAATCCCTTACTCACTCTTCCTTCAGTTAGTCCTGACGAAGGGTCTCGGCCTGAAACGTCGACTGCACCTCTTCCTAGAGATGCTGCCTGGCCTGCTGTGTTCACCAGCAACTTTTATGTGTGTTGCTTGAATTTCCAGCATCTGCAGAATTCCTGTTGTTTGCATTTTTAAAATCTCAAGGTTGTATCATTTATACATTATTTGATAATAGATATATTGATAATAGAAATACAAAAATAAAATAATAAACAAACAATACATGAGATGAAGAGTCCTTGAAAGTGACTCCATTTCAATGATGGGACAAGTGAAATTGAGTGAAGTTATCCTGTTTCAAGAGCCTAATGGCTGAGGGGTAATAACTGTTCCTGAACCTGCTGGTGTGAGGTCTGAGATCTTGTACCTTCCTCCTGATGGCAGCAGCCGGAAAACAGCATGTTGGTAGGTTAATTGATCATTGTAAGTTGTCCCATGCTTAGGCTAGGATCTGTGCTAGTTTCCACATTACTACAAGTTGAGTGAAGTTATTCCCTTTTGTTCAAGAGCTGGATGATTGAGGAGTAGTAACTGTTGCTGAACCTTGTGGTGTAGGTCCTGATACTCTTGTACCTTCTTCTTGATGACAGCAGTGAGAAGAGAGCATGGCCTGGATAGTGGAGGTCACTGGTGATGGGTGCTGCTTTCCTGTAACAGTAGTTCATGAAGATGTGTCAATGGTGGGGAGGGCTGTAACCATGATGGATTGGTCTGTAACCTCTACTTCTTATAGTTTTCCATTCACGGGCACTGGTGTTTCTATACAGGGGCAGGTTAGTGAACCTACATGGGAAAATGTTATCTTAGATCTGGTCCTGTGCAATAAGCCAGGTAAAGCTAATGTTGCTTGTAGCTATGGATCCTCCGAAAAAGTGATCACTGCACAGTTGAATTTCTCATACAAGTGGAGAGTACAATAGTTCAATCTAAAATCAGTGCACTATGCCTATTCAAGGGAGACTACAATGGGATGAGGGAGGAGCAGCTGGCATAGACTGGGAACACAGGCTATACGATGGGACAAATGAAGAACAGTAGAAGACTTTCACAGAGCTCAACGAAAGTATATACCAGTTAAAAGAAAGAACAATAAAGGTGGAGACACAACTAAGGAAACAGAAGGCATCAAACACAAGTTCATGCATACAAAGTCACCAAGAGTAGTGAGAAACTTTTAAAAACCAACTAAGAATCACTAAGCAAGCAATAAGTGTGAAGACAGATCATGAAAGGAAACTAGCACAAAATATTAAAACAGATCATAAAACATTTTGTAGCATAGAGGTTAGCATGATGCTATTTCAACTCAGGGTGTTGAGTCCCCCTACAAGGAGATTGTATATTCCACCCGTGAATGTGTGGGATTCCTCCCACAGTCCAAAGCTGTACAGGTTAGTAGGTTAACTGGTCATTGTACATTGTCCTGTGATTAGGCTAGTGTAAATGGGCAGCGTGGCCAATTGGACTGGAAGGGCCTATTCCACAATATATATCTAAATAAAATAAAATCAAAAAATTAAGCTGAAAAAGGTGTCTAACGTGGCTGAGGACTTGAATGACTGTTTTGTGTCGGTCTTCACATAGGAGGACATGTCTAACATGCCAAAGAGAGATGTTATGGATGTGATGAGTCGCGAGGACCTCAAAGAGGAATCCCAGAAATTTTGGGTGCAGCCACCTTAGGGGCCACTGGAGCAGGGAGAGATTGTGGTGCTTGGACTGGAGAATATGTGGTGTGTAGTGTTACCAGGGGAAGCAGGAGTGACATGTCCTTTTTGCTGCATCGAGCCCAAGCCTGTGGGCCTGCTCTGGCTGGTCCCCACTCCACAATGTTTTACTCTGCTACATGATGAACCGAAGCTGAGGCTGTGGCCTGCTCTGGGCTTCATGATGAGGTCTCACTTGCATTTTAAATGCTATTTGCACTTTTTGTTTTCTCTCTCTCTGCACATTGGGTGTTCGTCAAATATTTTTTAATGGGTTCTTTTGGGTTTCTTGCTTTGTGGCTGCCTGTATGGAGATGAATCTCAAGGTTGTGGAATGTATACACACTTTGAACTTTGAAGGAGAGAGTGTTTGTGTCTCCCCATGTTACAAAATGTCAAAGTGGTAGCTGCTTACGGCGATGATGGTGGTCCTTGTGAGATCGTACAACACATTCATGTACGAATATGAGACCACACCAATGCTTCAGACTGCGTAAGGGTACCATCGCACTGCTGCTGACACCAATCCTCTCCAATAACAAACAGAACTGTTGGAGGAACTTGTCCAGTTAATCAGCTTTGACATTCTGTTTTGGGGGAAGCAAGGAGAGAGTATTCAATACAGCCAACCTCCCCCCATAGTATGAGAATGGTCTGTCTTAAAGAACTTCTGTCACAGTAATGCCAATGCAGTAAGTGTTTTAAGGACATCCCTAAACATGATTTGTCTAACCCCAAGGTCCCAACTCGGACAGTAATCCCTCTCCCAACAGGGAGTGTTGGTGCAGGTGGCACAATGAACCAGTCAGTGGGGTATAGCCAGTGTGAGCGGGAGCAGTATCCTGGGATGACTATGTTGACATTGAATGCTACCGTGGAGGTGGGCACCCCCCGGACACCAAATAGTACGTACTGAATGCTGTGGCTTCACATGGGATGGTACATCTTCCGATACCGTACATATACACTGCCCGAACGAGCACCCTGCTTATGTAGTTCAGCGCAGTAAAGGGCATATCACAGAGGCAGGAAGTTTCTGGGTGATAGCCTTTGCCCTGTATGGTATGGCCAAGCTGACCTGGGAACTGATGCGCACAGCAAGATGGAGGCATTGGCCAACGAGAAGACCACAGCTCTGAAGCACATGGAGGATGCACCCACCTGAGTATCAGCCGAAGTGATGGCTATTCAAATGGTTGCCTTGCAGAACTGGATGGCCTTACACTACCCTCTCACTGGGAAAGGTTTCACCTGGTCAGAAATACTGCACCTACATCACTGACAAGTCAGGAAATGTTGCTCACTTGGCTGATCATATCCAGCACTCAGTAAATAAGATCAGGAAAGTAGAGGGCTTGCTTCAGAACAACTGCACCCAGGGGTTTGGGGGCCGGGGGGAAGAGTTGGTCTTTTGGGATGCAGGGAGGCTGGTAGACTACTGTTAACAGACTGGGTAGTAACTGGTGTGCTGATAATTCTGGGTATTATTGTGTTATGTCTTGTTTGTAGTATAGTGTGTAGTATAGCGGGGGTTATACTAGCCTGCGGATGAGTGACTCGGTGCTGTGACTTTCAGGGGGTTGAATGTTGTAGTAAGTGTCTTAACTTGGCCGCTCATCGAAAGCCACTCCCCCATGGGAGGCGGGGACTGGCCCATGTAAGGAGCACTACAGCCTCTTGCACTGGCTTCTGTGAAGCTGAAGACATCATGGTGATGGTGGGGTTTAAATCTAGCACACAGTAAGCATGCTCTCTCTTTTTCATTCTCAGGTCACCTTGGACCAGACAGACAGGGTGTGCCACGGAAATGGTAAAGTTTGTGTGTGTGGGGGGAGGGGGCATATGTTGTAGTGCAGAAGGCCTTTGCACACTCAAGTTTAGTATTTGCCACGGTGTGGTATGGTTAGTGTCTGTTTTCTCCTGCCACTTTGGGCACTCAAGGTTAGATAAGAATCTGTATAAGAGGTTATTGACTGTGTAGTGTTGTGGTCTTCTAACTTAGAGGGCCTACATAACTGCTTGTTTGACTTAGATGTCTGGCTGAGTGCTTCACTGTTTGTCTTGTAAATAGTTAACATGCTTATTCACAATCAGCATCTTCTCTCATCAAATCCGTGAATCTACTTCCCCGTAACACCCCATGACCCAGAACCTTTCCTCTTCTCATTACTACAATCAAGGTGGTGGTACAGGAGCCTGAGGAGACACACTCAATGTTTCATGAACAGCTTCTTTCCCTCTGCCATCTGATTTCTGAGCAGACAATGAACCCATGTACACTACCTCGTTATTCCTTTTACTCTTTTTGCACGACTAATTTAATTTAACTTTTATATATGTTCTTTGGGTAATGGGGTGGAGACACGTCTCTACTAAAGGAGGTGAGAGGTGCTTGCTCCTTCCCTCCACTGGCCTATATGTCACCCTTGGCAAAGTGTAGCGCCCCCCCCCACCCCCGCATCCCTGCAAATCAGGGTCACATGAAGCCATGGGAGCAGCTGGTGGACGGTCGTATGAGCAGCTGGTGCATACCACAAGTTCTAGTTATGCGACCACTGACACCAGGCAGACTATCTCTGAAGAGTATTGATACTGGCTGGGGTCACCCATCTCATAAAGACAATGCCTAGAAGGTGGCAATGGCAAATCACTTCTGTAGAAAAATTTGCCAAGAACAATCAGTCATGGAAAGACCATGATCGCCCATGTCAAACTGCATGGCACATAATGAACAAACATATGTTCTTATTGTAATTTATAGTTTTTTTTGTGTATTGTACTGCTGTCGCAAAACAACAAACTTCATGACATATATCAGTGATATTAAATCTGATTCTGATTTCAGCTGCAGAATTATCAATGGCTGAAGCCAATGAATGTCAGTGATTAAGAATTGCTGTAAGAAAATGTGACTGCACTGCAATATGAAAGTCCCGTGATTGAGCTGGGAGCAACAACCTTTAGATCTGCTCACTGCTTGGGATGGGCTGAATAGAGTTTGGCATCTTGCAGAGGCCAACTTTTGAGTTTTCTATTGTCCTCATCAAGACTTTGATGGATGGACGCCAGAAGACAAAATAGGAAGATAATATCTGCCCCACATTTACCTTTAATTTTAGCTACCACAGGATCAATGCCAGAAACATTCTGAAGGGACTCCCAAATCAAATTGAAAAAGTCCAACAATAAAGGACTGACACCAATGTTCCTCTAAGGTGTGTGCGCACACACATCTTTTGCTACTAGCGCTCAAAGGAATTTAAACTGTGCACAAAAGGTTGTCACCCTCTATCTCGTTAGCGTGTAAGCATATTTCATGATCGTACACAATCACATTTCCTTTTCCGGTTTCAGATGCAGGCAGTGTGGAGTTTGTGATGATTTGCCTGCAGATTTTAGAACTGGCTTACTTATACTGTTTTTATTGAAGAAATTATTGATTCACTATGTCAAATTTCACAGAAGCAAAAGGTGTAAAGCACAACAGAATTGCTAGTTCACTTAAAGTGTAATGAAACAGTAGAAACTGCTCCACTGAAAGTTCAAGAGGTCAGGAATGTGCAGCTACTGGACTTGGTAATTTATTATCCTTAGAATTGCGTCAGGTTTACTTCCACTTAAAAATTCAGTGCGCACATGTTGTCACCAGGCAAAAAGTTGTACAGCACAAGATTTCTGCACACACTGGTCATTACAAATTAGAGGGACAATGACTGACGTAGGACTAATCTGAAGCTAAATATGGCCAAGTGGTGACGGAGGAAACTTTGCGGCCTCATAAACTAGATTTTTGATATTAGTGATGATATAATATGACCAGTTAAATCCCCTCAATCTTTACCTGTCCACCATTTCTTTTATCCCAGCCAGCAACGATGATCCCAGCCATCAGCTCCTCCCGGTATCTATAACACATGTCTTTGAACAAATTGGCAGCAGTCTGCACCAGTGGAAGCTCGTCGAGTTCAATGCTGTGAAGAAAGGGAAGCAGAGAAGAAGTGTTACAGCTTCCATAGATGCACACAACACAAACAGGCAGCAAGAGCCTGGGACAAGACACAGCACTTGCACAGTACGGTATTTGTCAACATGGACAGCGCGCTTGTAAATCTGGCGGGAGCAAAGTCTGTTGGGAATGGTGAGGGTGGAGCACAACGGAAGGGGTGTGGGACAGGTGGCAGAGGAGTGCCAGGGTGGTAGGTTGGCTCGGGTGCACACATACCCAGGCAAGGTCATTTGATTCCAAACAAATGGTTTATTGATCATTACAGAATGTCTCTCCGATGATTCCTGCTCCCTCCCCTCTCTCTTTCTTTTTTTCCAGCAAGGATTTAACCTCCCTGCCCCTTCCCACCCTCAGTCCACGATAGAGACTCATATCAGAATCAGGTTAATCATCACTCACATGTATATTGAATTTTTTTTGTGCAGTACAGTGCAATATGTAAAACTACAGCAGTATTGTACAAAAGTCTTAAGCACCCTAGCTATATATATGTACCCAAGACCTTGCGTTGTACTGTAGATAGAGAGGAAGAACCTCTTCATTCAGCGGAACTATTCTGAGCATCACACTCATTGACATTTTATCAAATGATTAGGGAATAGAAGGGAAACTGCCTGAAGTTCATACAGAATAAGCTTGTACAAGAGGCTTGGGACTACTAGATATTGAAGCCTAGTTCCAGTTGAAAATCGTTATCAAAAAATTTTCACTAATCATTCTAACAAATAATGTTTCAGTTGCTGCCGAATATATGAGCAGCATTTTGCCAGACTGACCTGTGGAAGCCGAGCTGGTAAGTCACTGCATCTGCAATTGCCTGGGTGTCAGCTGCCGACCCTGAGCGGCAGCAAAAGATGAGGTCGTGAATAGGGGTCAGTTTATCCGTGACCCTGTTTGCAATGTACGATCTATAAAAATAAAATGATACTTGCTGTAAAATACCTTCAGGAAATAAACAATCATTTGCATTTGTTACCAAGGTCCCGGAAAACATTGAGGTAATAGCTTGTCCATTCCTGATGTGGTTTACTGTTTTGCCTGATTATATTCCTGAAGGCTCAATCACATGTTTTGCAGTTTCAAATATTAGGTCTCTTGCTCCCTCCATTTTTTGGATCAAGGCATTCAGTTACTTCCTAAAATCTGTTTCATTGTTACATGAAGATCGAGAGGGGCACAAATTTGACAGGGCATCAGTGAAAGTCACGGCATAAGTAAACTTGCAGCATGCAAAAGCATTCCTAGAAGCATGGTTTTCGGTGAATTCTATAAACAAAAACATAGACCTTGATTCTATTTATGAGTTGATGCGACCAAAATTTCTGACCACAGCACACTAAGTTCGCCATACAGCAACCAGATTTCCTCCCCATGTCGCAATGGAGTTTCCAAAATTATGTTCAATCAGCTGATGTAAAAGTATATAAAGGCCAAGCATTTGGAGGACACAGCACAGTCAACAGTGCACTGGCGATGTCTCCTTGCATGGTAATGAAACATGTGCAAATAAATTGCCAAGATTAGAGAACAACTCAACCCAACCATAAACACTAGAGTTTATCCTTATGAATACAGCCTGAATATGTCAGTATTTATGCACAAGAACTCTTGGGTACACCTGGTTAAAGTAACAATGCACTTGGGGGAAAGGAAGTACACGGTACAGATAAAGATTAAATGTAAGGATCAGGAGTATTCCACTATGGCACTTTGATCCTGCTTCACTACTCAATATGGCAAAACTGACCAGCATTTCAACTCCTCGTTACAACTGCTCTTATCATCCTTGTTACCAAGTATTGATCTAACCATTCTAAATCAAAGACCACATCCATTACCCTTTGAGGAAGAGAGTTCTGAATTCTAACAATCCTCATTAAAAAGAATTGAGTAATTTGTGTTAAATGGACATTTTATTAACAGTGACTATTGATTTGAGACTTCCTCAACAGGAAATATCCCATCCATATGTACCCCCAGATCTTGTATGGTTCAATCATCACCTGTCCTTCTTCTCAATTCCAGTGATCATAAACCTTGCCAATCCAGTTTTCCTCATAAAACAACCCACCCATTCCAGGAGTCAATCTAGTAATCCTTCTCTGAACTGCTTCTTATATTATTACACCCTTCCTTAAATGCCCCATTTAAATGTAAAAATAATTCCCCCCCCCCCAATTTTCACTCTAATTAGTCATGTAACTTTAAGAAGAATTTAAGGTCTGCAAAAGATTTACTAAAAGGACTGAAAAGCCCTTCCCACCATTGTTCACATCTACAAGGAACTTCTACAAAATATCATCATGGAGCCCCCCCCCCCACCATGCTCTCTTCTCACTGCTGTGCTGCTATCAAGAAGGAGGGAGGGGTGGGGTTCAGGTTCAGGAACAGTTGTTACCCTACAACCATCAGTCTCCTGAACCGGCATGGACAACTTCAACACTGAACTGGTTCCACAACTCCTGAACTCACGTTCAAAGACTCTACAACCCATGCTCTCAGTATTGTTTGTTTACTAGTTTTTTTGTTTTGCAGTTTGTCTTCTTTTGCACATTGGCTTTGTAGTTCTTCATTTAATTTATTGTATTTCTTTGTTCGACTGTGAATGCCTGCAGGAAAATGAATCTGGGGGTTGTGTAAAGTAACATGAACGTACTTTGATAATATATTTACCTTGAACTTAAAAGTGTGAGATATCTCAGCTGTAACGTTAAGCTGACTACACTGGGGTCAACTCGGTGGGGGAAGAAAGCTGAGAGGTTTATAGAAGTATGTATAAATTCATGACTTAAGCAGCAAAACTTGTTTTCATTTTGGGGTGGTCCAAAGACTGGGGCAAAGATTTAGAATTTGGGCCAAACTATGCCAGGGGTGGTGACGGTCTAGAACTTACTGTTGTAGGGGTGCTGGGAAGATATCAGTGCCCTTGAAAGTGAATTGTGTCGGCACTTGAGAGAATAATTTGCATGCCCTCGAAGAAAGGCCATGACAATGAGCCTATCAGGTGACAGACTCTGAGTCAAATTCCCTTTCTGTGCCATAACGTTTAATAGTGACGGTTCAAATTCTAGAAGGGCCTGTTTCTGTGCTCTATGAGTCCACTTACATCATCTTTACTTTCTGATATTATTTAGGTTTCAAGCACTCATCTTGGAGCAAAGCAATGCCTCAAGGACAGGATAAATTTACACAGTTAAAGAGTAGAATGACTCTTATTACAAACAACGTTTGAAATGACGGCCTTACCCTGTTGTGGTCCTTGAGTCTGCCCCGATGACAACACCACCGTCAAACTCTACTGCCATAATAGTTGTCTGCATCAAAAAACAGCCGGATTTTACAAAGGAAACACACACAACATTGACCACACAAGAATTAAAAGTAAAGAGTCAACCATTATACAATTATATTCAGTTGCATAAGAACTCGCCTCACCTGGTCCTTCAACATCACCTCTTTAGTCAAGAAAGCACAGCAGCATCTCCACTTCCTGAGGAGACTGAGGCAAGCGAGGATACCACCCCACCTCCCCCATTCTAACTAATCTTTACAGGAGCACCATCAAGAGTATCCTGACCAACTGCATCACCATCTGGGATGGAAATTGCAAGGCATCTGGCTGAAAGACCCTGCCAAGGATTGCCAGGAATTCTGAGAGAATCATCAGAGTTTCTCTTCCACCCACACTAGGTATTTATCAGGAGTGCTGTGAACACAGCCCTTAGCATTGTCAATAATCTGTTCCATCCTTCCAACAATCCTCTACTATCAGGCAAGAGGTACCGCAACATTAGGACAAAGACTGTTTGGATGGGAAACAGCTTCTTTCCCCAGGCCTTGAGACGACGGAACTCCCAGCCACTACTCAGGTCTCATCACAAATGTAGCGTTGTACTGTTTATTTTTTAACTTGCAATGTAAATACACCTTTTTATTTGTTAATTTATTTCTGGTAATTATATTACTTTATGTGCTGTGTGTGTGTGAGTTATATTTTCTGTGTCGTGCACCCTGGTCCAGAGGAGCAGTGTTTTGTTTGGTGGTTGAATGACAATAAACTAGAAGTTGAAATTGGAAGAGTAGTTGGCCATGGGTCACTCATGTCTGCTCCAAAGTCATGGATCACTGGACCTTCCCCTCAGCTGCATTACTCTGCTTGGTCCACATTACTCACAGTTTACACTGCCTTCTGAATGCTTTCAGTAGTTCAGCCTTTACAACCTCTGCAATAGAGAACTCCAAACATTTATATCCTTCAAAAGAAATTGCCACTTTAAATGGGTTGCACCTTATTCTGAAACAATAATCACTGATTCTCGATTTCTCCCAAGAGGAGATTGAAAACCAGGATCTATCACATCAGGCCCCCATAGAATATTCCCGTGAATATCCACTTCTCTGATTTACTTCGCATGGATTACAATCAAACCTCTACCCATCACATCTCAGATCTATCTACGTCAGGGATTTCCAGCCTAGACCCCCTGCTTAATGGTTATTGGTCCATGGCATAATGAAAGGTTGGGAACCCCTTCTCTATGGATACAGTTGGCTATTAAGAGACAAGAGAAAATCTGTAGATGCTGGAAATCCAGCGCAACACACTCAGCATGTTGGAGAAACTCTGGCAGCATCTATGGAGAGACCCTTCCTTCAATACTGGGAAGAATGGGAGTAGAAGTCAGAATAAGGTGGTGTGGGAATGAGGGGGAAGAGGGTCTTGGCCTGAAATGTCAACTGTAGATATTCCGAGTTTGTTTTTGAATTTATGATGCTTAGGGATCCTGATTTCCAAGTTAAACATCACGTGTATATTCTTCACTTCTCTCCAGGAGTACTGAGTCATACTAAAGCTGTTCCCATCTGTTGTTTCACTGCATTTGGTAGTTATTTCAACAAAAAGACATCCAGCATCAAAGCAGCAGCTCTTGAGCTGCAGCACCCCTACAGTTCCAGCAATGACACATCTCCCACATGGGGAGGCCTTCACCTGCTTCCATTATACCGGTACCGAAGAAGGATGTGGTAACCTGTCTGAAGACAATCATCCAGTAGCACTTACATCCATAGTGACGAAGTGTTTTGGAAGGTTGTAACGAAACATATCAACTTCTGCCTGAGAAGTGACTAAGATCCGCTCCAGTTTGCCTACTGGAGCAACAGGTTCACAGCAGATGCCATCTCATTGACTTTTCACTCAACCCTGGAACACCTGGACAGCAAAGATGCATACATGAGGATGCTTTTCAACAACTATAGCTCGGCATTCAATACCATCATCCTTTCAAAACTAATCAATATGCTTCAAGACCTTGGCCGCAATACCTCCTTATGCAATGGATCCTGGATTTCCTCATTTGTAGTATGTTTGAATTGACAACATCTCCTCCACGATCTCCATCAGCACAGGTGCACAAGGCTGTGTGCTTGCTTCCCTGCTCTGCTCGTTTTACACCCGTGACTGTGTGGCTCAGCACAGCTCCAATGCCATATTCAATCTTGCTGACGACGCCCCGTCGTAGGCCGAATCAAAGGTGGTGATGAATCAGCATACAGGAGGAAAACTGGAAATCTGGCTGATTGGTGTCATAACAACAATCTCTCACTCAATGTCAGCAAGACCAAGGAGCTGATTATAGACTGCAGGAGAGCCAGTCCTCAGTGGAGGATCAGAGCTAGAGACTGTCAGAAACTTTCAGTGTTATTATTTCAGAGGATGTGTCCTGGGTCAGGCACGTAACTGCAATTACGAAGCACGGTAGCACCTCTACTTCCTTAGGAGTTTGCAAAGATTCACATGACATCCAGAACTTTGACAAACAGTGTACAATCCCTAGTGAACTTTGACAATCCACTGTGTAGTGCAGAGTAGAGTATATTGACTGGCTGCTTCACAACCTGATATGGAACACCAATGCCCTTAAACGAGAAACCCTACAAAAAGTAGTGGATACAGCCCAGCCCATCACAGGCAAAGCCCTCCCAACCATTGAGTAAATATACACGAAATGTTGTCGCAGGAAAGCAGCATCCATCATCAGGGACCCCCACCACCCAGGACATGCTCTCTTCTCACTGCTGCCATCAGGAAAGTGGTACAGGAGCCTCAGGCCTCACACCACCAAATTCAGGAACAGTTATTACCCCTCAACAACCTGATGGGGTGAATGCAAATACCGTGGAACTCTTTGTTCTAGGCCATGATGAATGTACGAACAGACCAGTGGGAAATTGTGAAAATGCGGATGAGAGTTTCCAATATTCTGTGGCAGAGGAATGTTACATTTAGGAAGAAGAAATACATTTCAGAGGCACCAGAGCAGAAGGCCTCATCATTAGAACAAATGTGACAGAGACAAAGGAAGGAGTATGCTGCCCTGTCAGGCGCCAGGGTGAAAGTATAACAGTTGTGGTTGCTGTGCAAATCTGTGGGCTTGCCAAAAGCAGTCAGTGATTATGGAGACAGCAAAGTCCAGAAAAGCAAGGTGGATCAAATAAATGAGAACAGGGGAAACTTGGTGGCAAACGTTTAGAAGAAAAAGAGGCAATTGATTGGGTTTCAACAGGCAGGATGCAGGGAGATTGTTTCTCCGGCTGAATAGTTTAGATTCATAGGCTATGGCTTCAAAATAAAGAGACCGAGATAGGGAAACAAATTCTTCATTCAATTCGCTAACCTGGAAGTCTGTGGAAGCTCAATCTGATCATCTGAGATGGGCAAATTAAGGGGGCCGAGAGAGAAAATCGGTCAGCCCCCGGCCCCTTCGTTTTATTAAACATGTAGAGACGGGTGGCCTCCTGCTCTGCTGCGGCTTTGCGTGTGGGTCCTCTCCCTCACCAATCGTCTATACTCGTGTCGTACTCACCCCCGTACTGACTTCCTGCCTCATCCAGTCGGGGTGCAGGTTGGAGCAGCACTGTGTGGACTCCAGCGCCGATCCATAAATCCGCCCCATCATCGGCAACACGACCGCCATCTTCAGCCGGCCAGAAGGAATACCGGGAAACTGGAGGACTACGCCACGCGGGGGCCGCTGGGAACCAGGAGGACGCCTGCGCACTCCCATTAACTGGCTGAGATTGAACCGCTTCAGATCAGCGGCGTTACACTGCAGGGGTCAGATTGCCTCGCAGCATTACTGCCAGTAAAGACATACAATTGCCGGAGACCCGAGCAACACACAATCTGCTGCAGGAGCTTAGTGGGTCGAGCAACAGCTGGGGCGGGGAAATCATAAAAGAAACCTCTACCATCAGCCTCTGTCTCCTATTGCCAAGCCAATGTTGGATTCAACTTACAAACTAACCTAGGATCCCACCAGCCCTAGCCTCCTTCCATGTGAGACTTCGTCAAGGCCTTGCTGAAATCCATGCAAGTCTCATCTACAGCCCTACCCTTGTCAATATACTTCTGTAACCTGTTCAGAAATTTTCAATCAGATTGGTCAGACGGCATCTGGAATAAAGCCACACTGGAATATTTTCTGGAACACTATAATTTGTCCTTGGACCTAGCAATTCTTTTGTTAATCATGGTTATGTCACTTTTCCTACTGTTTTTGTGTCAGGGAGGATAACAATGATTTGGCTTCCTGAATACCTTTGGGTACATCTTATGGATTTTGGGCTGCTGATCACAAAACTCACCATTAAATTTCTATATTACACACTATTTAAAAATCACTTTTAGTTGTTATTTCAATTCCTAATTCAAGTCAGAAGAACTGATGCCAAGAGTAAGAAACATATTTTTGTTGGTCCACAAGTCAAACAGATCAATGACAGGCAATTTGAAGAAACACTAGTGGGGCTGGAGAAAATCGCATGGAAGGCTTTCAAGAATGTTGAAAATTTTCTTGGCAACTACAGAGCACCAGCTAGTTGACAACATGCTCCAAGCATACAAAACCATGAAGTGCAAAATGTCACTAAAGATTCATTTTCTGACTTCCCATTTAGAAGATTGAGAGATTTGATAGAGCTGTACAAAATTATGAGGAGTATAGATCAGGTAAATGCAAGCAGGCTTTTTCCACTGAGGTTGGATGAGACTACAACCAGAGGTCATCGGTTAAGTGTGAAAGGTGAAAAGTTAAAGTGGAACATGAAAGAAACTTCTCTGCTCAGAGAATCGTGAGATTGTGGAACGAGATGCCAGCACAAGTGGTGCATGTGAGCTCAACTTCAATGTTTAAGAGAAGTTTGGACAGATAAATGGATGGTAGGGCTATGGTCCCGGTGCAGCTCAATGGGAGCAGGCAGTTTAAATGACTCGGCACAGACTAGATGAACCGAAGGGCATGTTCCTATGCTGTACTTCTCTATGACTGTGACCTCTTCCCTACAAATCTTATCGCTGTCTGTGATTGCATGGTGAAAGGTTTCACCAGGACATTGAGGTCATGGAGAAATTGTATCAAGGCAACTGGAATCCATCAATGCTGGCTGACTATTGTTGGACAATTAAGCAAGAAGCCTCAGACTCTGAGTACAAACAAAAATCACCAACAAAACATTTTCAGCTTAGTTGAATGTCAGCACCATTATGCAATTAAATGCATTATATTCAATAAAAGTTAATTTCTTTTTTCTCCAAATTCCTACGTGACACAAGTAGTCTGAAATTTGTGTTCAGCTTCAAGCAGTCTATTATAAACAAAAAAAAAAGGAATTCTGAGAAAGCATTAGTCTAATATAACAGTTACAGTTCCTGTGCTTGTTCCTGAAATACTATTGACTCCATACTGGCATTTGTAGCAAGAGGATTCGAGTACAGGAGCAGGGAGGTACTACAGCAGTTGTACAAGGCCTTGGTGAGACCACACCTGGAGTATTGTGTGCAGTTTTGGTCCCCTAATCTGAGGAAAGACTTTCTTGCCATAGAGGGAGTATAAAGAAGGTTCACCAGAGAAGGTTCACCAGATTGATTCCTGGGATGGCAGGACTTTCATATGATGAAAGACTGGATCGACTAGGCTTATACTCTCTGGAATTTAGAAGATTGAGGGGGGATCTTATTGAAACGTATATAATCCTAAAGGGATTGGACAAGCTAGATGCAGGAAGATTGCTCCCGATGTTGGGGAAGTCCAGAACGAGGGGTCACAGTCTGAGGATAAAGGGGAAGCCTTTTAGGACCAAGGTGAGGAAAAACTTCTTCACACAGAGAGTGGTGAATCTGTGGAATTCTCTGCCACAGGAAACAGTTGAGGCCAGTTCATTGGCTATATTTAAGAGGGAGTTAGATATGGCCCTTGCGGCTAAAGGGATCAGGGGGTATGGAGAGAAGGCAGGTACAGGGTTCTGAGTTGGATGATCAGCCATGATCATACTGAATGGCGGTGGAGGCTCGAAGGGCCGAATGGCCTACTCCTGCACTTATTTTCTATGTTTCACTCACCATCATACCTTTTCATGAAACACCCCAATCTTTCATAAACAACTCACTTCCCATTCGAGCTTTAATTTATTTCAATCAGGGTTCCCATCATGGCTCTATGGACCTCTTGCTTAATTGTATTGATCTATGGCATAAAAAATGGTTGGGAACCCCTCATTTACATTGACAATCCTAGGTTCATATTGAACTTTCTATCGTAATGAAGAATTCTATCATTTTACACTCAGTTTTCTCTAAAGGACCATCACAACAAGGTTAATCAATTAGAACATAGAAATCGACAGCACATTACAGGCCCTTTGGCCACAATGTTATGCCAACCATGCAACCTACTCTGAAAACTAACTAGAATTTCCCTACCAGATAGCCCTCTACTAAGCTCCATGTACCTACCTAAGAGTCTCTTAAAAGACCGGCAGTGCATTCCACATACTCATCACACTCACCCCTGACATCCCCTCAGTACTTATTTCCAAGTACCTTAAAACTATGCTTCCTCGTGTTAGCTATTTCAGCCCTGGCTATCCATACAATCAATGCCTCTCTCATTCTCTGTAGCTCCAAGGAGAAAAGGCCAAGTTCATTCAACCTATTCTCATAGGGCTGATTTGTGTCGGCTGGTGGCGCAGTGAGATCAGCGCCGGACTCAAGAACGGAGGTTCCCAAGTTCGATCCAGTGACAGACCGCCCCCGTGCGTACTTTGCATCCGTGCCGGGTTGATGTTGAGCTCGCAACTCGGCCTAGTAAAATAATACTGCGAAGTGTCTGTGCGAGGAGTGGTACCCCACACAGCTTTTTGAACTGTGCCTTGTAAGGCATGAAAATGCCTGATGCTGGACTCTTAGGTCTGAGTCGACATCATCATCATCATAAGGCACATCCTCCAATTCAGGCAACATCCTTGTAAGGTTCCTTTGCACACTCTTTATTGTATCCACATCCTTCCTGCAGAGAGGTGACCAGAAGTGAACACAGTACTCTAAAAGTGGGGTCTGACCAAGGTCTTGTATAGCTGTAACATTACCTCATGGCTCATGAACTCAGTCCCACGGTTGATGAAGGCCAATACAGCATACGCCTTCTTAACAACAGTCAACCTGCACAGCAGCTATGGACAAGGACCCCAAGATTTTGCTGATCCTCCAAACATCTTACCATTAATATTATATTCGGTCTTCAAATTTGACCTACCAAACTGAATCACTTCACACTTATCTGGGTTGAACTCCATCTGCCACTTCTCAGCCTAGTTTTGCATCCTATTGATGTCCCGCTGTAACCTCTGACAGTCCCCACACTATCCACAACACCTCCAACAGTTACCCAGCCTTCTACTTCCTCATCCAGGTAATTAATCACAAAGAGGAGGGGTCTCAGAACAGATTCCTGCAGAACACCACTGGTCACCGATCCCCATTTAGAATACGAACCATCTACAACCACCTTTTGCCTTCTGTGGACAAGCCATTTCTGGATCCACAAAGCAAGGTCTCCTTGGATCCCATGCCTCCTTACCTTCTGAATGAGCCTTGCATGGGGAACCTTATCAAATACCTTATTGAAATCCACATACACCACATCCACTGCTCTACCTTCATCAATGTGTTTTGTTACATCCTTAAAGAATTCAATTAGGCTCGTAAGGCACGACCTGCCCTTGACAAAGCCATGCTGGCTATCCCTAATCAGATTATGTCTCTCCAAATGTTCATAAATCCTGCCTCTCAGGATCTTCTCCAACAACTTACCCACCACTGAAGTCAGACTCACCGGTCTATAATTTCCTGAGTTATCTCTACTCCCTTTCTTGAACAAGGGAACAACATTTGCAACCCTCCATCCTCCAGTACTTCTCCCGTCCCTATTGATTTCGCAAAGATCATCGCCAGAGGCTCAGCAATCTCCTCCCTCACTTCCCACAGTAGCCTGCGGTACAGGTGTCCCCCGCTTTTTGAACATCCGCTTTACAACACCTCACTGTTACGAAAGACCTACATTAGTTACCTGTTTTCGCTAACAGAAGGTGTTTTCACTGTTACGAAAAAAGGCAGCGCATGCCCGAGCAGCCAAGCTCCTCCCCTGGAACTGCATTTAGCCGGCATTGCTTAAATACATGCCTGTGAGCAGCTGTGCTTTATGTCAATTTATTTTGAGCATCCATTTGCAAGATGAGTTCTAAGGTATCAGAAAAGCCTAAATGATCTCGTAAGGGTGTTACACTTAGCGCAAAACTATACATAATTAAGCGTTTCGATCATGGTGAACAAAGTAAGGACAAAGTGAGTTTGGCTTGTGGAAGTTGACGAAAATGATGTTGAAGAGGTTTTGGCATCCCATGACCAAGAACTGATAGATGAAGAGCTGATGCAATTGGAAACCGAACGCAGTAGCAAACGGACCGAAAGTGAAGTCGTCCAGGAACTGAACGTGAAGCAACTGCGTGAGATTTTCGCTGCAATGATTGCAGAAAAGTACGACTTTAATTTTGAAACGGTACGTAGGTTTAGGGCATATTTGCAGGATTGTTTGAGCGTATGATAGAAAGATGCGCGAGGCTAAGCAGTCAAGTATACTGTTGTTTTTCAAGCCTTCCACATCAGCCACAGCAGACGACAAACCTCGAACTTCGACATCGAGGCAGGCAGACATAGAAGAAGATGACCTGCCTGCCCTGATGGAGACAGACAATGATGAGGTGACACCTCAGTGTCCCACCACCCCAGTGGTGCCAACCTCCGGGCCGCGGACCAATACATTGCCGCGAAGCATGCAGTGGTGCAGCGGTAGCTGGGATGCACCCAGCACACCTTTAAGTAAAAAAGCCAAAATAAACAAGCTAATTAATTAGGTGCCGCCCGGCACGTAAATGTCAACCCAGATCAGAGGCGATTTGCTATGCAAATGTTTCCTGAACATTTGCCACATTTCTGCTGTGCATTTTCCTGAGAACATCTGCTCCCAATTTATACTCCCAAGTTTCTGCCTAATAGCATCATATTTCCCCCACCCCAATTAATTGTTTGCCCAAATTGTCTGCTCCTATCCCTCTCCTGCACCATGGTGAAGAAGACAGAGTTGTGATCACTACCTCCAAAATGTTCTCTCACCAAGGGATCTGACACATGACCAGTTTCATTTTCCAATACCAGGACAAGTACAGCCTCTCCTCTAGCTGGCTTATCTACATATTCCCTTTCCTGAAGTCCACTATCAATTCCTCAGTCTTACTGATGTTGATGTAACACCACTCATCCAGCTGATATATCTCACTCCTGTATGTCTTCTTGTCGCCATTTGAAATTCTGCCAACAATAGTAATGGCATCAGAAAATTTATAACTGCCATGAGGGCTGTGTCTAGCCACACAGTTGTGGTATAGATGGAGAAGAGCAGTAGGCTCAGCGCATATCCTTGAGGTGTGCCAGTATTTCTCAGAAAGAAGGAGATGTTATTTCCAATCTGCACAGGCTCTGATCTCCCAGTGAGGAAGTCAAGGATCCAGTTGCAGAAGGAGGTACAGAGGCCCAGGTTCTGGAGCTTCTTGATTAGAACTGAGGGTATGATTGTGTTGAACGCTGAGCTGTAGTCAATGAACGGCAGCCTGACTTAAGTATTGCTATTGTCCAGGTGATCCACAGCCAAGTGGAGAGCCAGCCAGATTTTATCCACCGTAGACCCATTGATCTACATCGGTGAGACCAGGAGCAGGCTAGATGACTGCCAAACACCCATACTGGCTGTCCGAAGTTCCTGGTTTCAAGCTATTTAAATTCCCCTCCACATTCCCACACTGACATGCTCATCCTCAGCCACTTTCAATGCCAGGATGAGGCACACACACAAACTAGAGAACAATACCTGGTATTCAGCCTGGGTAGTTAACAACTCAAAGGCATGAACATTGAATACTCCACTTCCAGGTAACCAGGTCACCCTTTATAACTTTCTCTCTCCTGAGATCTTCAGGTCTTCTCACAATCCCCTCACACTACCCTCTGCAGTCCCCGATCACCCACATTTCCCTCCCCTACATACTCCATCTGCCCATTGGCCACGGTCTGGTATCCTCTCCCTCCACAGTTTTTATCTGCCCACCATCCCTCTCATTTGCTTTCACTCCTCACCTGTCTTTGCTCTCAGACTGTATGATTTGCAACCCTTGTCTCACACAGCAGCAGGTAACTGAACAAGGCACCCAGACAGACAGGTGAGCTTGGGCTGAGCAAGGCTGGTCCTCTCTGTTGCTGCCTCCCTAGAGGTAGTGACCAAGTGGTTAAACCGATAGACTAGAAAATCCATTGGGTTTCCCAGAACAGCTTCCAATCATGCTGACGAGGAGAAAAAGCAGTCACTCACCAGAGCAGGAAAGAGAACACTGGGGGGTTACTCCATGACCATTTCAGAAGAAGGCTGACTTTGATAGCTGTGGCTCCTCAACCTGTAGTTAGAGGAGACAGACAGCCATTAAAACAGAGCTGCAGCATTCATTTTTCCCAGGACAACAAATCTCAAGGTCGGATATAAAACAGAACAAGACAGCACAGAACAGGACCTTCAGCCCACAGAGTTTTACAGAACTAATTAATCCAAACAAAACTGTTAATTTATTAGGTTGTAAATTGATTTTTAAAGCTTTAGAAATTGTAGAAAAAATAGATTTCCAAAATTGTTTCAATACAGAACACAACCAAAACATATGTGTCAATGTAGCTATCTCAGTTTTGCATCTATTACACTGACTATTTACATTAGGAAATATTTTAGACAATCTCTCCTTTGTCAAATAATAACGATGTACAATTTTAAATTGAATTAGAGAATGACTGGCACAAATCGAAGAAGAGTTAACCAGCTTCAAAATTCGCAACCAATCCTCCGTTATCAAGGTCATGTTAAGCTCTCTTTCCCAATCTTGCTTAATCTTAAGTAAAGGATAGTTATCCTGTTGTAATAGTAAATTATAAATTTTCCCAATAAAATCTTTCACTAAAGGGTTCATTTTTAAAATAATGTCTAATAGGTCAGAGTCTTGTATATATGGAAAATTACTTAAGTATTCTTGTAAGAAATGCCTGACCTGAAGATATTGCAAAAAATGTGAATATGGGAGAGAGTATTTAATTACTAATTTCTCAAAGGATATCAATCGGCCTTCTTGAAACAAGTCCATAAAGGAAAAAATTCCTTTATTCCTCCAAAGAGAAAATGTAGGATCACTAAGTGAAGGTTTAAATAAATAATTTTGATAAATTAAACTAAAAAGGTTAAATTTTTTAAGGTTAAAAAACTTACGACAGTTTTGACAGTATTGTTTGGTATAATTCCTCAACATATTCACGGTATTTCTATATCAGACCAATACATAATTGCATTTGTCACATTACTAGCTAGAAGGGCTATTTTATTAAAATGGAAAGATACCTCTGCTCCCACTTTGATACAATGGTTCTCTCAGTTGGTGTTATGTCTTAGTTTGGAAAAAATTAGACTTTTGATCCTAGATTTGACTTCGAGAAAAGGTGGGGTTCTTTTGCCCGTTATTATCATTTGATTTGAGTTAATAAAGATGGTCCTTTTCTGATGCTTGGATGTATGGATTTGGTTGGCGGATTGATTTTTGTTTTATTGAAGCTTGTATGGCGTATAGCTCCGGGTTTGCGCTCCAAGTGGGTTTTTTTCCCTTTTGTTTTGTTATTAGAGTTTTTTTCTGTTTTAGTTAATACTGGTTCTTTTTTCTTTCTTTCTTTTTTGCATAAAACAAAAGCTTTAACATTTTGTTTTTTTATTATTATTATTGTTCAGCTTGGTTGATAGTTTAGCTTTTATTCTACATATGGATATGTTGTCTTGATTATTTTGATGTATTTTTCTCTGTTGTTGATTTTCAATAATAATTAATAAAAAGATTTAAAAAGAAAAGAACTAATTAATCCAGGGGTCCCCAACCTTTTTTGCACCGCGGACCGGTTTAATAGTGATAATATTCTTGCGGACCGGCTGACCGGGGGTAGGGTTGCCAACTTTCTCACTGTGTTTACCCCGAGAAAGACTACCATGACCACGAAGCCTTGCGCACCTTTCTACAAATCGGTTTTGGCAATTCTGTTCAGTGAAACTATACTGTACATACATTATTTCTACTTTATATAGGCTGTGTATTTATCATATTATTCCTGCTTTTACTATATGTTAGTGTTATTTTAGGTTTTATGTGTTATTTGGTATGATTTGGTAGGTTATTTTTTGGGTCTGGGAATGCTCAAAAATTTTTCCCATATAAATTAATGGTAATTGCTTCTTCGCTTTACGCTATTTCGGCATGAAAAGTTTCATAGAAACGCTCTACCTTAGCGGGGGAAATACAGGACAAGGACGGTCCCGTATGGGACAAACCAATTTAGCCCAATATACGGGATGTCCTGGCTAATACGGGACAGCTGGCAACCCTAGTGGGGGGGGGGGGAGGGAGGAGCGTGTTAATCACGACCGGAATATAGGTGATAAGTCAACTATAAGTCACCTATAAGTGGCTAATACACTCAATTTCGTTTCTAAAAGGGTTTATCTAACGAATTTAATATTAAACACACAGCGCATATTTTCCTCGCATGAATATAGTGATGTCAATTATAAGTCACTTATTAGTCAATGACAGCATAACATTTTAAGTAACGTTTGGATATTAAACACAGCGCATATTTTTCTCATATGAACATATAAAATCATTGCAACACACCAATATCGCTGAATCAGTGGGAGCCCTGGGCTTGTTTTCCTGCAACACGACGGTGCTATCGAGGGGTGATGGGAGACAGCGATACTCATAGGGGGTTCCTTATGTCCAATCTATTCCGCTATTTAGTTTTCATTGCATTCATTGCAGAAAAGCCCGCTTCGCAGAGATATGTTGGAAGCAACGTTTTCAGTGCTTTCATGGTTACCTCAGGATATTTAGCCTTGACTTTGATCCAGAATGCCGGCAGAGATGTCATGTCAAACATAATTTTCAGCCCGCTGTCATTTGCAAGCTCGAGTTGATCTTCTTCCCGCGCTGACACGGATGACGCGTGCGTTCAAGTTTAACAGTGGGCGTGACAGGGAATGAGGAAAGGTGCAGCTGACTCGTATCGTCAAATCATATTGTTTCCTCGCAGCCCGGTAGCACGTTTTGTGGCCTGGTACCGGTCCGCGGCTTGATGGTTGGGGACCACTGAATTAATCAAATCCCTTCTACCTACATATTCCTTTGAACATTTCCCTCCCACCACCTCACCTTCACTGCATGCCCTCTGGCACTAATCTTTTGAAAAGGTACCAATTACAGTGGCATTTTAGACCACAAGATATAGGAGCAGAATCAGGCCATTCAGCCATGTTTGATTTCCCACTCAACCCCATTCTCTGGCTCTTTCCCCATAACTTTAATGCCCTTACTAATTAAATAACTATCAACAACTGCTTTAAATATGCCCAATGAATTGACCTCCACAGCCATCTGTGGCAATGATTCCACAGATTCACCAACCTCAAGCTACAGAAATTCCTCCTCATCTCTGTTCTAAAGGGGTGTCCTTGTATTCTGAGGCTGTGCCCTCTGGTCCTAGATTGTCCCACTATTGTAAAGGTCCTCTCAATGTCTACTCTATAACGCATTTTGATAAGAAATTTACTTTGAATGTTATTCTGTAGTTCCAAATTAAATCAACAAACTACAATCAGTGGCCATTTTATTAGGTACACCTGCTTGGTAACACAAATATCTAATCAGCCAATCACAAGGCAGCAACTCAATGCATAAAAGTATACAGGCAAGGTCAAGAGGTTCAGTTGTTGTTCAGACTAAACGTCAGAATGGGGGGAGAAATGTGATCTAAGTGACTTTGATCGTGGAATAACTGTTGGTGCCAGACAGGGTGATTTGAGCATCTCAGAAACCGCTGATCTCCTGCAACTTTGGTGCACAGCAGTCTATAGAGTTCACAGAATGTCATGTGTGACGCCCAGCAGAGGTTCCGGACTGATGATGCTAATGAGAGAGATAAGAAAGACAATGGAGAAACATTCAAAATGCTAATAAGGGAGAAGAGAGGGATTAATGGGAAAGAAACACAATTCAGCTATTGACAGACCGGTTGCTTTGAACCTGAACTGTTTGAAGTTTGATGGACAGGTGATACCCCAGCAGGGGGATAAAAGGAGCAGGTTTGCTAAGGCACGGGACACCACGAGACCCTGGAAAGAGCAGTGTGCCCCCCACGAGTTAGTGGGAGTTTGCAGGGCCCGTTCGCGGGAACCGACCAGAGGCTCACAGGGTGTAAAGGTACGATAGGTGGGAACCTGGGGTGTGTGTCCACCCTTGCCTGGGTGCCGAGTTCACCGCGGAACAACGATCGTATCCGGAACAGAGTGGTCACAGTTGGTGACCACAGCAGGATAGAAGACATCAAAGGGTCTGCCTGAAACCAACTGCGAAGACATCCAAAAGGTCTGCCTGAAACCAAATTGCATCTCTCTCTCTCTCTCTCCCCCCCCCAACGGTACAACAACAGCGATTACTGCGAACTGCACTAAACTGAACTGAACTCTGCTTCACTTAAGACTGATCATTTTACCCCTAGACTGCGATAGAGCTTGGTTGATTCCTATTACCCTAGTTCTGTGTATATGTGTGTATTATCATTGCTAACCTGTTACATTTATATCCTTACAATTAGTGTACTGTATTACTTATTTCTTTAATAAAACTTTATTAGTTCCTAGTGATCCAGACTCCAACGAGCGTTCCATTTCTGCTGGTTTGGCAATCCAGTTACGGGGTACGTAACAAGAGAATGATGCAAAAACATGAAAAATAAACATCGAGCGATAGTTCTGTGGGCAAAAACACCTTGTTAATGAGAGAAGTCAGAAGAGAATGGTCAGACTGGTTCAAGCTGACAAGAAGGTGACAGTAACTCAAATAACCACATGTTACAACAGTGGTGTGCAGAAGAACATCTGTGAACACACATATCAAACCTTGAAGTGGATGGGCTACAGCAGCAGAAGACCTTGAGCACACACTCAGTAGTCACTTTATTGGGGACAGGAGGTACATAATAAAGTGGCCATTGAGGGTAGGCTGAGAGTGGAGCAGAAAGACTCACCCAATCGACATTCACTGAGGAGGGGCTATCGCTCCTGGGAGACTCCTTTCTCCTCCTGCCTGGGACATCCTCGTCTCCCTGCATTAGATGGCAACACTTCTCCTTACCACTCAGACTCATGGCTGTTATCTCCCGTCTCAGCAGGTCCAGTGCAAACTCCTACAAACACAGGGTGAAGGCTGGATGTGAGTCCTCACTACAGCTATCCCCGACCTACACGCCACCAAGCATGGGAGACTGCAGGTGAAAGCAGAGGCTGTGCTTTTGAGATCTTGTTGTGCACAGAACGCCAGCTTTAACGGGTGCTCTCATCCACTGGGCGTTATACCAAGCTCTGAAGCTCTACTGCCCTACACTTCTTTTATTTGAAATGCAGCAGGTTTTATCAGAGTTGGGGGTCCCTCTGACGCTACAAACATGACTAAGTATGCATCCCGCCAAGCCCCAGGGGACGTGGGTCCCATTGAACGTACAACAGTGCAGCACGGGAACAGGCCATTTGGATCTACTCTACCAATCAATCAGAGCAGTTTTATTTTTCACTTCAACCCCATTCTCCTGCCTTCTCCCTGTAATCCAGAACCTATCAACCGCCACTTAAACGTACCCTACAACTTGGCTTCCACAACTCACAGACATCCCACCCTCTGGCTAAAGAAATTCCTCCTTATCTCTGTTCTACAGGGATGTCCTTCTGCCCCCTTGTCTTAGACCAGTGATTCTCAACAAGGGCAATTATGTGTCCTAAGATGCACGTAAAATAGGCAAAACAGAAGTCGTCAGGAGGTGTTCAAGATACTTGGGGGGGGGGGGCGGTAAGCGGCATCCTAACTTGAGACAGAAGACCTGACCAACCATTAGTAGAACAGGCACTTCCAAAAACAAAGGCTGAGGCACTGGAACACAGGAAGAATCATAGCTCTGCAGTTGGTGAGCACTCATCGTCACAATGTGTCTGAAACTCGGCAATCTCATCCAACCTTACCAACCGACAGACATTATTGGGGATGCATAAATTAGCAACCAGGGTGCCCAACAGTTCCCCTTGACTCATGGCATGAACCAGTATTTTAAAATCAATTCTTCTGAATAATAACTAACTCGTCATATTGATGAAATGAGTGAAGACATTGAGTATCAACTATGGATGGATGCACAGGAAAGTATATTGTGCCTAAGAGGGGCATTGGCAAGTATGGAAGTGCTAAAAGTGGGCTAAAAAAGGTTAGGAAACACTGTCCTAGCATCTCCTACACCTCCACTCTAGCAACAAGCCCCTTTTATTCTCAGTCTTTGTCTTCTGACAGTCAACTAATCTTCTGTCCATGCTAGTATCTTTCCTGTATCCCCAAAACTCTCCAAATTTCAATCCATAATAAATGTCTACATGATCCAGCTCTGTTCCTGTCCTCCAACTCACTCCAATCCCATTCCCACAGGCCCCTTTCCTCATTATTAGGGGTATAGTCAGGAGACAAATCTCTTCAGTCAATTCACTCACCTCATCCCTGGCCAGTTGAAGCTGTTTCTTGTCTGCTGCTGCCTTTTGTAATTGAACTCTCTGCCAAGAAGAACGGACTTTAGTTGATACATCGAAAGATAATTAGACTGAAATCTGCCCGCCCCGATTCTATGCTCTGTGTCCAGTGAAGCCCTGGGTAAAAGATTAGAATGGGGAGACCTGGCAAACTTCCACAGAAGTGCCATGGAGAGCACTCATCACCGTCTGGTATGGAGACACAGATGCACAGGAGTGGACAAAAACTGCAGAAGTTTGTAGACTCAGCCAGCTCCATTATGAGCACTGGCCTCCCCAACTTCGAGGACATCTTCAAAAGGCAAAGCCTCAAAAATCTATCATTGAGGACCCTCACATCAGGGACATTCCCTCTTCTTATTGCTACCATCAAGGAGGAGGTACAGGAGCCTGAAGACACACACTCAGTGGTTTAGGAGCAGCTTCTTCCCCTCCACCATCAGACTTCTGAATGAACTCATGAACACCAACTGATTATCTTGCTTTCCTTTTGCACTATGTTTATATTTTTAAATATACTTACTGTATTTTATAGTAATTTTTATGTATTGCACTGTACTGCTGCCACAAAACACCAAAGTTCATAACAACACACACAAAATGCTGAAGGAACTCAGCAAGTCAAGCAGCATCTATGGAGGGGAATAGTCAGTCGACATTTCAGTCCTGGTGAAGGATCTGGGCCCAAAATATTGACTGTTTATTCCCTTCCGTAGATGCTCCCTGTCGTGGTGGTGGTGGTTGTGTGTGTGTGTGTGTGTTGCTCTGGATTTCCAACATCTGTATAATCTGGTATGTTTAAAATTTCACACCATATGTCAGTGACTCTGATTCAGAGGTACTGCTGAGCTGCAGCTCCTGCACCTGGGCAGAGTGACCTACAGAAACACTGGCACCAGTGCAGCACAAAATGCAGGGAAAGATGGAGCCTGATACAGATCAGGAAATGACAGAAGATGGTTAGATGGGGGAAGTGGGCAGGTGACAGTTGTGGGCTGAAGGAGGGTAGTATAAAATCTAGAGGGGCCCAGGAGTAGAGAAGACCCTCCATCACCCTGCACCCAACCAGCTCACTCACCCGTAGTTCCAGGGCCTGTAGAGCCTTGAGGGTCTCATCGCTGCAGCACAGGGAGGTGGGGAGTCCATTCCTCGGAGCACTTCCTTTGCTTCTTGCTGGGTGTTTGCCAGCTTCTGTGTGTGTAACACATAGAAAGTAGGAGGTCACAGGCCTTTTAGCCTGTCTTCAAATAACTTTACTCACCTCAAAAATGACCAGATTTCACAACCCTATGGACTCACTTTCAAGGGCTCTACAACTCATGTTCTCATTATTTAATATTTTCTTTTGTATTTTTCACGTTGTTTTTTTCTTGCACATTGAATGTTTGTCCGTCTTTGTTTGTAGTTTCTCATTGATTCTATTGTACTTCTTTGTTTCTACTGTGAATGCCCACAAGAAAATGGATCTCAGGGTAGTATTTGATAATAACTCTGAATCTAGTCCATGCCAACCTAGTCCCAGACCAAAACCTAGGCCATATACCTCCATACCCTCACATCCATTTATCTATCTAAATTTCTCTTAAATCTTATCATTGAACCCACATCTGCTTCCGCTGGCAGCTCGTTCCATGCTCTCACCACCCTCCAAATGAAGAAGTTCCCCTCAGATTCCCTTTAAATATTTCATCTTTCACCCTAAACCTATGATCTCTAGTTCTCATCTCACCCACAATCAATGGAAAAAGCCTGCTTGTATTTCCCCTTCCTATACCCCTGATACTTTGGTGCACCTCTATCAAATCTCCCCCATTCTCTTACACTGTAGGGCACAAACCCCTAACCGGTTCAACCTTTCCTGACAAGTCAGTTCTTTCAAGCTTGTTGAGATCTCTCCAGGAGGTAGGGGACCAGAACTGCACACGATACACCAAATTCAGACTCACCAAAGTCTTGTATAACTTCAACGTAACATTTGGAGTGAAGGAAGACGAGAGGTAACTTGGTAGAGGTCTATAAGAGGCATAGATCAAGTGGACAGCCAGTGCCTTTTTCCCAGGGTGGAAATGGCTAATATGAAGGGGCAAAATTTTAAGGTTATTGTTCAAAAGTACGGGGGTATGTCAGAGGTAGGTATTTTACACACAGAGTGGTGGGTGTGTGGAATGCACTGCCAGTGGCAATGGTACAGGCAGATACATTCGGGACATTAAAGCGACTCATAGATATATTGAAGCAGGACAACCATCACTAAAGAAGTCCAGCAGAGACTGTTCATCCTACGCCAGCTTACGATAAATCTCTGGGCATATCCTGATGAATGTTTACTCAGCCATCGTTGTGATCATCTCTGTCACCGTTAGGTTTCCCGTCACCTCCTCCCTCTCCAAGTCCTGGTTGCAGCGTGGTCCACTCAACAGAGAAGATCATTGGCCGTCAGCTGGGACGTTAAAAGATTTGTCCATTGCCAGACCGAAGAAAAGAGCTGAAAACAGTTACTACCGACTCCACCCACTCTCGCAGTCACCTAATTACCAAACTGCTATCAGGGAGATGCTACAAGTCCATCACCACCAGGTCATCTCCAAAGCTTCTTTCCTGTAGCTCTCCAGCTTCTCAACAAAACTCACTCAGGGTTAAGACCCGAACTGTCCCTGCACAACATCTGTTAAATAGTCTTTCCCGCTCTCCTTGTTCTGTTCATAGTTACTGAGTCTGTTCACTTGTCCACATTTATTTAAGTTTGATGATTGACGTTTGCAGGGACTGTTCTGCTAATTGTTGATTGCTCATTTGCTCATGGCTGTTTGCATTATTGTCTTGTAAATTGTTAGTTGCTGTTGTGTTGTCTGTTATGGTGTTGTCCTGTGTTTTATACTTGGCACTGAACCACAAAAATTCTGGTACCTTTCACATACTGGCAATAAAGTGATTCTGATCCTGCTTCCGGATGAAAGCAAAATGAAGGGCTGTGGGGGAGGGAAGGGTTAGATTGATCTTAGAGTAGGTTTAAATGATGGCACAACATCATGGGCCTGTGCTGTGCTGTAGTGCTCTATGTTCTATCTCAACTCCTGTACGCAGTGCCCTGATTTATAAAAGCCAACGTGTCAAAGCTCTCTGAGCTTGTCCACAATGACTAAAATGCCTACCCCAGCTAATCCTATTTGCCTGCATTTAGCCCATATCCTTCTGAACCAGGGATTCCCAACCTGGTCTCCATAGGCCCCTTGCTCCTTGGAATAGGTCCAAGGCATAAAAAGGGTTGGGAGACCTTTCACATCCATGTACCTGTTCAAGTGTTGCTTATACATTGTAATTGTACCCACCTATACCAGTTCCTCTGGCAGCTCATTCCACACGCCCACCACCCTCTGTATTAAAAATCTTTCTCTCAAGCCCTCTGTAAATCTTACCCCTTACCCCCGAAATGGGTGGCAGAGTGGAGATACATCTCTACTAAAGGAGCTGTAAGACACTCCTTCCCTCTGCTAGCCTGCAGATCACCCTTGGGCAAGGTGTAGCACCTGTTTAGCCCCCTGATCAGAGTCACATGAAGCCTTGGGAGCAGGTGCTGGATGGTCGTATGAGCAGCTGGTGTATATCATAAGTCCTGGTTATGCAACCACTGACACCAGGCAGATAATCTCTGAAGAGTATTGATAATGGCCTGGGTCACCCATCTTGTAAAGATGCTGCCCAGAAGAAGGCAATGGCAAACCACTTCTGTTGAAAAATTTGCCAAGAACAGTCATGGTCAAAGATTATGATCACCCACGTCATATGACACGGCACATAACAATGATGATGAAGATCAAGACTGCTGAAACCTGTATCCCCTAGTTTTAGACTACTGTTACCTGTGAAAAAAACGTGGCCCATCCACTGTATACCCCTCTATAAGGTCATCTTCAATTCCCCAGGTTCCAGGGTTAGCAGTCTCAACCTATGCAAACTCAAGCCCTCCAGTACGGGTAACATCCTTGTGAATCCAACTCATGTTATTCTACCTGCAGTCCCATCAAGATGAAACAAGTGATATTTATCACATGTACATCGAAATATAGTCATTGTCATATTTTATTGATCCCGGGGGAAATATACATAAAGGGGAGGGATCAGCAGTGGAAAGGGTGAGCAGCTTCAGCTTCCTGGGTGTCAATATCTCTGAGGATCTGTCCTGGGCCCAACGTATCGATGCAGCCACAAAGAAGACCAGACAGCAGCTATATTTCATTCGGAGTTTGATGTGATTTGGTATGCCACCAAAACTAGCAAATTTCTACAGAAAGAGCATTATAACTGGCTGCATCACTGTCTATTATCGGCGGGGGGGGGGGTGGCGGGAGATACTGTACAGGATTGAAGTAAGCTGCAAAGAATTGTAAACTGAGCTCCATCATGGGCACTAGGCTCCATAGTATCCAGGACATCTTGAAGAAGTAATGCCTCATTAAGGACCCCATCACTCAGGACATGCCCTCTTCTCATTGCTTCCACCAGGAAGGAGGTACAGGAGCCTGAAGATACACACTCAGCGATTCAGGAACAGCTTCATCCCCTCTGCCATCCGATTTCTGAATGGACATTGAACCCATGAACACTACCTCGCTACTTTTTTAATTTTTATTCTTGCACAACAAATTTCACAATGTGTGCCCATGATATTAAACCTGATTCTGATAGTGACATGTGTGGTTGTGCGTCAACAACTAACACAGTCCGAGGGTGCGTTGGGGAGGAGGGGGACAGCCCACCAGTGTTGCCATGCCTTCAGTGCCAATATAGCACATCCACAACTTACCAACCCTACCCTATACGTCTTTGGAAACTGGAGCACCCAGAGAAATCCCACAGGGTTATCAGGAGGATGTACAAACTCCTTACAGACAGTGGAGGGAATTGAACCCCAATCGCTAACCACTACACTACCATGCTGCCCCCGCCCAAAGATTCTAACACTCATCTACACCCTGGGCACCCACTAGTCACAGGCCTCTAGTCGATTCTCCAGCAGGAGGCCTGTGTCTAATGGTGTATCCCAGTGGGCAGTGTTGGGACCTCTGTTATTGGATATGAATATCATCATCATCATCATTATGTGTCGTGTCATATGATGTGGGTGATCATGGTCTTTTGACCACAATTCTCTACAGAAGTGGCTTGCCATTGCCTTCTTCTGGGCAGTGTCTTTAGAAGACAGGTCACCCCAGCCATTTGCAATACTCTTCAGAGATTGTCTGCCTGGAGTCAGTGGTCACATATCCAGGATTTGTGATCTGCACCGGCTGCTCATACGACCATCCACCACCTGCCCCCATGGCTTCTTGTGACCCTGATCGGCGGGGAGCTACACCTTGCCAGGATATCGGAGGAGCCTGCTGCTGTGTTGGTTTGGATACAGAAGAGCTGACCTGGCTACAGACCGTATTACTGCCTGCTACTCCGAAGCATTGGGGTTGGTGCAGTAAAACTGTGGGAGATTGTCTTGGACATTTCACTTGCCATCGCAAGTCTCAGTTGGATAGTGATAATGTAAGTGCTGCAGGCCTGTTACCCTTGTCTGGTGGAGAGACATGGGAGCTGTGTTGCCTCCGTTGTAGTGAGAACTAGGCCTCAAGCCTCAGGCTTGCCTGCTGCTGCAGACCGGGTGAGAGATGCAGAAGTGCTACAGTGTGGTTGGTCGGTGCTGCCCTCCTGTGTTCGAGCGGTGAAATGACAGGCTGGACTGCATGCTCCCGTACACTACTGATACACCGTACCATCGACTACCGGATATTGTCGCTCAGGTACTTGGACTGTATGTGTTTTCTTGAGTGATATGTTTCTTTGCTCAATATTTTGAATTATGTTACTCACTATTTTTGAATGTTTGCTCGCTATTTTGCACGTTTTGCACCTCGGCCCCAGCTGAAAGCAGTTTTGTTCAGCTGTATCTATGTATGGCTTGGATGATAATTAAACTTGATTTGATTTGATCAAATAGGGAGATGGACTAATGTCCACCGGCAAATGGGTTTTAAACTTGAGATAACTGTGAGGTGATGTATTTTGTACATTCAAACCAGGACAGGACCCAGTGTAGTGTTCAGGATCCTCATCAGTGAGTGCTGGGGTCAATAACGAAGATCAAAGCCCAAAAGCCTATTGGATGTCCAGAAGTCAATGGTGGGAGAGTCTAGGACCAGAGAGCACAGCCTCAGAATAGAGAGACATTCATTTAGAACAGAGATGAAGAGGAATTTCTTTAGCCAGAGGGTAATAAATCTGTAGAATTTATTGTCACAGGTGACTGAGAAAGCCAAGTCATGCTTAAAGTGGAGGTTGATAGGTTCTTGATTATTACAGGTTACAGGGTGAAGGCAGAAGAGAGGGGTTGAGAGGGATAATACATCAGTCACGATGGAATGGTGGAGCAGACTCAATGAGCCAAATGGCCTAACTCGGCTCATTGGTCTTATGACTGGAGCCCCGAGTCCGCAAATCTCTGCATGTCTGCCAGCGAAGTCAAAAGCCAAATGTCTGTGAACCCACAAGCCCACTGAAGGCCGGGAGCTGAAGGAGACAGCCTCTCCCAAGGTTGGAGGATTGTGTGTGTGTGTGTGTGTGGGAGGGAGGGAGGGAGGGAGGAAGAGGGTTTGTTTTTCTATTTTGTTGCCTTGTCACTTGTTGTGTTCTGTGTTGTTCTGCTGACCACGATGGGTCTGCTTTGTTGGCACTGGAACGTGTGGCGGCACTGGTCAGCTGCCCCCCAGTGCAAACAACACATTTCTCTCTGTGTTTCGATGTACGCGATAAATAAATCTGACTGACTGTGAGGACCTTCTCTGAGTACAACCGTACCGGTGATGCAGTGGCATCTGCATCGGACTTCAGAAGCCAGAGGTCCTGGGTTCGAATCCAGCCAGCTCCTTGCACACGTTCCACCTCTGCAGGGTTGAGTATTCGGCTAGCCACTTGGCCTGATAAAACAAACAAGTGCTAAAGAATCGGAAAAGTTGCCAAAATGAGGCGTGGGAGGAACAAGTGTTGTGGAACAGAGGACATGGGAGTACAAGTGTACAGTTCACTGAAAATGGCTATAAAAGTAGACAGCGTGGTGAGGAAGTTGTTTATAATACTGGCCTTCATCAGTTAGGGCATCGAGTTTAGGAGCAGGGACATGACGTCACTATTCATTGGTGAGCCCACACTTGAGTATCGTGTACAGTTTTGATCACTCTGTCCTAAAGAAGACATTGTCAAACTGGAGAAATGCAGAGAGCCTGGACCAGCGCCTGCATTACAGGATGAGGTGTGCCATGCTGGATCTTTATTCACTGCACTGCAGGAGAATGAGGGATGACCTCTGGCTTTCTGGATCAGCTGCACTGATGCCTGGCTTTGTGAACTGCTCTTTGCTTGCTTTCATTCTTTGCACCATTTTGTTTCTCTCTGCACACTGGGTGTTTCAATAGTTCCATTTACTATCAGAGAATGTATACAATATACAAACTGAAATTCTTACTCTGCGCAAACATCCACAAAAGCAGAACAGTGCCCCAAAGGAAGTGACAGTAAAAACGTTAGAACCCCAAGCCCCCCATCCCCCTCCCATGCACAAGCAGCAGCAAAGCAATGACCCTCCCCCTCCCCCACTTACTTCAGCAAAAAACCATCAGCACCCCCCACCTACTAAAAGTCTCTAAGAAAAACCATGATCTGCAGTAAAACAAAAACTAATCAATCACCCAGCAATTCGACATACCCCAGGCTCTCTCCTCCGCTCCTCAACAAAGGGACAGAGAGCTGTCACCCTTTCACAACGAGAGGGGAGACATAAACCAAACAACTTGCTGATTTACGGTGTTTTCTTTTGTTTTTAATGGGTTCTATTGGGTTTCTTTGTTTTATAGCTGCCTGTAAGAAGACAAATCCCGAGATTGTATAATGTTTACATACCTTGATAATAAATGTACTTTGAACTTCAGAAGTTTGTAAAATCATGAAGATATAAATATAGCTGATGGTCACATTCATTTCCCCGGGGTGGGGAGTACAAAACTAGAGGGCGCAGGTACAACAGGGGAAGGATTTAAAAAATCTGAAAAGTAACTTCTTTACACAGAGGGTGATGAGGACCAGGAAAAAGCTGCCAGAGGATGGGGCTGAGCTGGGTACATGGAGGAGAAGGGCTTTCAGCAGGAGTTCCCAACCTGTGGCCCATGGACCTCTCAGTTAATGGTAGGGGTATATGGCATAAAAAAAAATTGGGAACACCTGGCCTGGAGGGTTAAGGGCTAAACGCAGGCAACTGGGACTAGCAGGGAGGATGCTGTGGTCAGCACAAACCAGTTGGCTGAATGGCCTGATTCCATGCTGTATAACTGGGACCAACTTGCCCCAGTGCAGATAGGGCTGCTTCATTAGAAAAGCACAGAGCACAACACTGTGGTACAGGGAACACTATAAAACCATAAAACACAGGAGCAGAATTAGGCCATTCAGCCCATCGAGTCTGCTCTGCCATTCCATCATGGCTGTTATTTCCCCCCTCAACCCCATTCTCCTGCCTTCTCGTAACCTTTAACACCCCATCAACCACCTCTTTAAATATACCCAGTGATTTATCTCCACAGCCGTCTGTGGCATGAATTCCATCCTCTGGCTAAAGAAATTCCCCTTCATTTCTGTTCTAAAGGGACCATCCTTCTATTCCGAGGCAGAGCCCTCTGCTCCCACACACTCCCATTGTGGCTGTGCTGTGGGAGGGTGAGTTCGAAGGATCCCTACACTGAAACCCCTACCCTGTGTTCCCACAACCAGCCCCTACCCTACCTGCAGGGAGACCGTCCGATGGAGAATGAGGACGACTGCGGTCCGGTTTCCTCCTCTCCTCTGGTCTTCTGCCCTGCACATCCCAGGATCTCGGCTGGCGGTGTCTTCCCCGTGGAGCCTCCACGCGATCCACTACCTTTCCAGGGAGAAGGGTGGAGGGGAAGGAGGGGGGGAGGGGGAGACAGTCAGTAGAAAATCTTCCATTCCAACCACTATCCCCTGCCCAGAGAAACCCCCACCATCCCTACCCCTCCTCAGGACACGCAGATAGTCTGTCTCCTCTCCCACAAACATCTACCCACAGGACAGAGTCTATCGCTTAACCTCTGACCATGGACCCCACCCAGTGGAGAGAACCCTCCAGTCCTATCCCAGGAAGAGAGTCTCCCGCCCCACCTCCCCATCATGGACCCCTGGGAGAAAGTCCCTCTTTGCCCTTGACCACAAACACTTTCCCCAGGAGATGGAGAATCACCTTCTCCATTCACCCAACCAATGACCAATCCACCCACTCCTTGGGGATACCACCCTGACTCCAAGGGAGACCCCCCCCCACATGTAGGCACTCTGAAGGATCACTCCACCCAGGGATAGCAAGGGGTAAGAGAGTGACACTCCACCCCAGGGACAGCAAGGGGTAAGAGAGTGACACTCCACCCCAGGCACCACGGGGGACAGGGTCACCCTCATTCCAGGGAACACCGGGGAAAAGCCACCTCTCCCGGGGAACCATCCTGGGAGCAACTGCACTACCATGAGGCCTCCCCATCCATGCACCCACTATAGCAGCAACCTTGGGTCAGACCCCTCCCGAACCTTCAGCTTTGGCTGATGCGTGGCCCCGTCACTGCACCCAAAGCTGTCCGCAGAGCCACCCCTCACATCAGGACATCCACTGCACGGGTAGCTGGAGGAATCCTTCTCTGCACGGTGGGGCTTCTCACGATCAAGCCCAGGGGTTTTGGACACCAATGGCCGTGCTTTAGCTGGCACCACCTCTCTGGGACTGTCTCTGCTCTGCCCTGAGCCATCCTCCCGAACAGCTGGTGATTTGACCATGCGATTTGGACACCAGTCATCCTTTCCTTGCTGATTCTCCAAAACATAATCAATAATCGTCTCTGCATCCTTACTGTCCAATCGGTACTGAATGGGCTTTGGCTTCACAGCCAATGGAGATCGAAGTTCCTTCCTTTTGGTAGCCAATGAGTGTTGAGCATCGTTATCCTTGACCAATGGACTATGGACTGCTATTCCCTTCTCTCCAATGGCTAGTGGGAAATGGACGCGCTTTTGCTTGCCAACCGATGAGGATTGAATATCCTTTCCTGTGGAATCCAACAGAAATTGGATTTGCCTATCCCTCTGAGCCAATTGCATTTGGCTAGGACTTGCTCTGTCCGAAGCAGCCAATAGGAAATGGACTTGCTTCCCTTTTGCTTTAGTCTGTGGTGGGTGGTGAATATATGGATAAAGAGTATGGTTGGTAACCAGAGGATACTGGGCTTGCCTTTGATTGGGAGGCAATGGACGGTGGACTTGGTCTTCACCAACAGGTAGTGGCCAATGAACATGCTTCTGATCGCCAGCCAATGGGCGATGGACGTGCTTCTGATCACCAGCCAATGGGCGACGGTCGTGCTTCTGATCACCAGCCAGTGGGCGATGGACGTGCTTCTGATCGCCAGCCAGTGGGCGATGGTCATGCTTCTGATCGCCAGCCAGTGGGCAATGGTCGTGCTTCTGATCGCCAGCCAGTGGGCGATGGACGTGCTTCTGATCGCCAGCCAATGGGCAATGGACGTGCTTCTGATCGCCAGCCAATGGGCGGCGGTCGTGCTTCTGATCGCCAGCCAATGGGCGACGGTCGTGCTTCTGATCGCCAGCCAATGGGCGACGGTCGTCCTTCTGATCGCCAGCCAGTAGGCGATGGACGTGCTTCTGACTGACAGCCAATGGGCGATGGATGTGCTTCTGATCACCAGCCAATGGGTAGTTGGCCTCTCTCTCTTTTCTGCTCAATGGCCAATGGTTTTCCATCCCAAGTCCCTTAGTAGTCAATGGAGTTCGGCCACCCCCAACCTTCCACCTACCACTCTGCATCAGTTCACCGGTTGGCCCCAGAGGAGGGTGGAAGTCCACGGCTCTCCTCTCCATAGCTAGCTGCTCTTGAGGCCTTGGTGGAGTCTCAGCCACAGGTAGATGGGGGCCTGGGCTACTGCGCTTGTGGCCACGTCTGTCCCGGGTGGTCCGGTGGCCATCCTCAGACATGGTTCTTGCTCGCATAGCCCGCAGCTCTCCCCTGGACCGACGGCACCTCTGGCGGGACTCTGAATCGGACACGCTACCCTGAAAGGCATTGTACTCGTCCTCATCGGTGGACCCTGCAGGAGGAAGAACTGCAAGGTGGCCAGGAGTAGAAGCAACCCGGGAATCCGCTCTTCCTTCAGGGCCACGGCGGGTTCTCTGTCCCTTCAGTTGGCCATGTGTCCTTGCAAGTGGGTCTCCACCCTCGGGAGAATCACCCCCCTCCTCTGCCTGTTTAATGTAATCCCAACAACTGGCTGGGGACCATTGCCTCTGCTGCCCCACGTCCATTTCTTGAGGCGTCCCAAAGCCGTTTGCCTCATGTTCTCCCTCCACATCCAACCTGCGGTGTGGCCGGTCAGGTTCTCCCTCCCGCCTGCACCATTCAGCGTTCTCCCCTCTCTTGCTTGCAATGAAGGGTTGGCGAGACCTGGGCTGGCTGTAACGGATTCCATGCCATGGGGAAGCTGGAGGCAGGAAGGAAAAGGAATACGAGCATCAGCAGGAGAAACCATTACCCCAGTTCTGCAATTTGACAAGGTAAATGAGTTTGCAAAAAGTCCCAGTCATCAAAATGATGAAGAATAATGGGAAGCTTTAGAGTGCATGAAGAGCAGACCTACTGGATGTCACCTGGATTAGAGACCACGTCTTACGAGGATAGTTTGAATGAGCTTGAGCTTTTCTCTTTGAAGTGAAGGAGGATGAGAGGTGTCCTGACAGGGGTGTACAAGGTGATAAGAAGTATTGATCTAGTAGATAGCCAGGTACTTTTCCCAGGGTGGAAATGGCTCACACCAGGAGGCATAATTGGAGGAAAGTATGGGGGGGGCGGGGGGGTACAATGTCAGAGGCAAGTTTTTTTTTCAAAAGCACACACAGAGTGGTGGGTGTGTGGAACACCCTGCCCGACGTGGTGGTAAAGGAAATATACACCCTCCATTTTTCTATCAGATATATTAGGGGAATTTAAGAAACTTTTAGAAATGCACGTGGATGACAGAAAAATGGAGTGCTATGTTGGAGGGAAAGGTTAGATTGATCTTGGTAGGTTAAGAGGTCGGCATAACATCATGGGCCGAAGGGCCTGTACTGTGCTGTAATGTTCTATATTCTAATATGCATGGGGTTCATTACCAGAGAGGCTACAGCGGTCTCCCACAGTTGAAAGTACCGAGTAACACACACATAGTGCTGAACGAGCTCGGCAGGTGGGGCAGTATCTATGGAGGAGAATAAACAGATGACATTTTGGACCGAGACATTCCCTCAGCACGTGTTCCTCAAGATTTCGAGCATCTGGTGGGGCAACTCGAATGCACAGGAATGCAAGCAGCTGCTGAGAGTGGTGGACTCTGCCCAATACATACATCCCTCCTCACCATCGCTAGTACCTGCAGGCGGCACCACCTCAAGCAGGCAAAGTCCATCACCAAGGATCTCCCACCATCCGGGCCATGTCATCTTCCTGCTGCTCCCATCGGTACAGAAACTTGAAGTCCCACACCACCAGGTTCAGAAACAACTACTTCCCTTCAACCATTCAGTTCTTGAACCAAGTAGCACAACCCTAATCATCACAGTTTAGCAACACTATGACCACTTTGCACCAAAAATGGACTTCTGTTTTATTTTAATTGTGCTCTCTCCTCAAAATGGTGTATGCCTACATAATGTTTTTCTTGTTGCAATATGCCTGTAGTGCTGCTGCCAAGCAAGCTTTTTGTTGTGCCGTACTTGTGCCGTGACAATCAAGGTGGCATTGACGTCGAACCCCTGGAAGAAGATGAATAAGGTGCATGAAGAAGCACATCAGAGAGGAACCCTTACCCTACCTCAGCAATGGATCACCACGGACCACATTCTCAGCATCAGACAGGAACCCTTACCCTACCTCAGCAATGGATCACCATGGACCACATTCTCAACATCAGACAGGAACCCTTACCCTACCTCAGCAATGGATCACCATGGACCACATTCTCAGCATCAGAGAGGAACCCTTACCCTACCTCAGCAATGGATCACCACGGACCACATTCTCAGCATCAGAGAGGAACCCTTACCCTACCTCAGCAATGGATCACCATGGACCACATTCTCAGCATCAGAGAGGAACCCTTACCCTACCTCAGCAATGGATCACCACGGACCACATTCTCAGCATCAGAGAGGAACCCTTACCCTACCTCAGCAATGGATCACCACAGACCACATTCTCAACATCAGAGAGGAACCCTTACCCTACCTCAGCAATGGATCACCACGGACCACATTCTCAGATTCAGAGAGGAACCCTTACCCTACCTCAGCAATGGATCACCACGGACCACATTCTCAGCATCAGAGAGGAACCCTTACCCTACCTCAGCAATGGATCACCACAGACCACATTCTCAACGTCAGAGAGGAACCCTTACCCTACCTCAGCAATGAATCACCACGGACCACATTCTCAGCATCAGAGAGGAACCCTTACCCTACCTCAGCAATGGATCACCACGGACCACATTCTCAACCTCAGAGAGGAACCCTTACCCTACCTCAGCAATGGATCACCACGGACCACATTCTCAACATCAGAGAGGAACCCTTACCCTACCTCAGCAATGGATCACCATGGACCACATTCTCAACATCAGAGAGGAACCCTTACCCTACCTCAGCAATGGAATACCACTGACCACATTCTCAACATGCAAAATTGTTTAATGTCATTTCTAGTGTTCAAGAGTAACAGCGAATGAAATTATTGTTACTCCGGATCTGATGCAGTGCAAAAAATCTACAGTAAGATAAAGACCACAATAAAGATAAATACATAAGATAGCTTTTACACAGATTGATTGTACGTCCATAAAGCTTCACTAGACACAGGAGTGTCTGTACATGAGATGACTGACAGGAAACTATAAAGTAGTGGTGGTTGGGAGTGTGATATGATGGGTTAGTGGGTGGAGGTGTTGATTAGCTTTACTAACTGTTTTTGAGTCTGGTGGTCCTGGCATGGATGTTACCTAGCCCCCTCTCTGATGGGAGCAGGGCAAACAGTCTATGAGCAGGGTGGGTGGAAACATTCAAGATGTTACTGGCCCTTTCCAGCACCTTTCTGAATATACTGCATGTTGTTGATGGAAGGTAGGCTGGTACCTTGCACTACCAGAGACAGGTCTCGGATTATAGTTTTGCACTTTTTCCTCACTGTTTTGTGCAATCCATTCTGTAATCTATGTACCAATGTACCTGCAGTGTTGCTGCAAGGCTTCCATTGTACCTGCAGCACCGTACTTCTGCACACGATAATAAACTCAACTTAAAGGTGGACGTTGGCCCAAAATGTCGACTGTTTACTGTACTCTTTTCTCTGGATGTTGCTTGACCTACTGAGTTCCTCCAGCATTTTGTTCTGGATTTCCAGCATCTGCAGAATCTCTTGTGTTTATTGTTGACTTAAGGACGTGTCTGTGTTTGTCTGTGTTTGTCTGTGTGTGTCTCTGTCTGTCTGTCCGTGTGTGAGTCTGTGTCTCTGTGTGTGTGTGAGTCTTGTTTCTCTCACGGTTGGAGAGGGGACGGGGGGAGCATTGTTCCGAAGTACAAGTTACCTTCAGCTCTCTTTTCCTTCACAGCCCCCTCCTTGGACCGCCGGCCCGTCTCCCCTGAAAACCTGCGCACCCGGTTCTTCCTCTGCTGGAGAAATGCAAACAGACGGCAGGTTTTTAGCACACACTCACAGAGTGAGGGGCAAGCCCGAGAGACAGCGATGATACCTACCATGCTGAGGCTGGTGCAGGGTGGAAACTGTGTCACAGAGACCACTGGAGCCAGCCTGGTGTTACCATCCCACCTCTCCCACTACCCACTGGCTCCTCACATTCCAGCAGTCTCTCCCATCAGATTCCATCACCCCCCACCTATCCCTTCCCAGTCGCTATTCCCACTCTCCCATCTCACCTGGATCCACCCATCAGCTGCCAACCCTTCCTCTTCACCACTGTATACTAGCTATCTCCCCCTATATTCTTGGTTCCATTGCTTTAACTAGTTTTATTGCTTTAACAGACTCCACCCCTTAGCTGCAAACACCTTTTCATACAATTATAGTAATACTATACTGCTATTGTCTAAAAAGGATCATTGTGGTGGGGGAGGGGTCTGATTGAAACCTATCAAACATTGAAATGCCGAGATAGAGTGGGCATGGAGAGGATGTTTCCTGTAGAGAGGGAGCCTAGGACCAGAGGGCAGTCTCAAAATAGAAGATGTCCACTTAGAACAGAAATTACTTCAGCCAGAGAGTAGTGAATCTGTGAAATTCATTGCAACAAGACAGCTGTGGAGGTCAAGTCATTGGGTGTATTTAAAGCAGAGGTTGATGGGTTCTTGATTAGTAAGGCTGTCAAAGGAAGGCAGTTGACAGGGATAATAAATCAGGCATGATGGAATGGCAGAGCAGATTCAATGGGCCAAATGGACTAATTCTGCTTCTATGTCTTATGATCAACATTATTCGCCACATGCATTAGGAATTTACTGTGGTGTGTTGGACTGGGCACGACAAGCAACATTCAACAATTATAAAGAAAGAAGAATTATATAAAATATAAAGTCCGAGATTAAATTGCATACATAAATAAAATGTGCATAAATATTAGCCAGTATTTACAAAGTAAATTGCTTTATAAAAAGTGGTTTAAAGTGTGTACAGTGCAGTGGGGGGGGGGTAATAGAGAGGGATGGTTGGGGGCTGCTAGAATGGTTGATCAGATTAACTGCCTGGGATGCATAATGTTTTTGTTTTAATAGCCCTGTAGTATGTTTCAGAAAGGAGCTTTTGGAAAAAAGACAAAACTTCTGTTGATACAGTTTATCAGGAGGTCAGTGCTATTCTTGTCAAGGGATTGAACAGCCTTTTCAATATCATTACTCTATCTTTCAGTCCTGATGAAGAGCCTTGACCTGAAACGTCGACCATCCATCTCCCCACTCACCCCCACGGATGATGCCTGTTCCCCTGAGCTCCTCCAGTTCCTTTACCTGTTGTTTCAGATTCCAGCAGCTGCAATATCTGGTGCTTCCATTCTTTGCTATCTGAAGAGCAGGCCCCTCAGCTCCAACAGGAGGTCTATCGCCTCACTGTCACCCTCTGTGCACAGAATGCAAGCCTTACGTTCCCAGTGCATTGACTGGGGATTAGCACCAAGACAGGGCTGCCACAGTTAGAGGGGACCCCTTCAACACTTAACCCTCCAGAACCTGGGAGTCTTTGGGGCGGCACTAAAGTGTTGTCTGTTGCTGTCTGTAAGGAGTTCCATATAATCATATAACAATTACAGCAGAAACAGACCATCTCGGCCCTTCTAGTCTGTGCCGAACTCTTACTCCCACCTAGTCCCACCGACCTGCACTCAGCCCATAACCCTCCATTCCTTTCCTGTCCATATAGCTGTCCAATTTAACTTTAAATGACAACATCGAACCTGCCTCAACCATTTCTGCTGGAAGCTCGTTCCACACAGCCACGACTCTCTGAGTAAAGAAGTTCCCCCTCATGTTACCCCTAAACTTTTTCCCTTTAACTCTCAACTCATGTCCTCTCGTTCGAATCTCCCCTACTCCCAATGGAAAAAGCCTATCCACGTCAACTCTATCTATTCCCCTCATAATTTTAAACACCTCTATCAAGTCCCGCCTCAACCTTCTACGCTCCAAAGATTAAAGACCTAACTTGTTCAACCTTTCTCTGTACTTAGGAGATGAAACCCAGGCAACATTTTAGTAAATCTTCTCTGTACTCTCTCAACTTTATTGACATCTTTCCTATAATTCGGTGACCAGATCTGTACACAATACTCCAAATTTGGCCTCACCAATGCCTCATACAATTTCAACATTACATCTCAACTCCTATACTCAATGCTCTGATTAATAAAGGGCAGCATACCAAAAGCTTTCTTCACCACCCTATCCACATGAGATTCCACCTTCAGGAAACTATGCACCGTTATTCCTAGATCCCTCTGTTCTACATGCAGAGTTCATATGTTCTCTGCATGTTCCTCTGTGGCTTCCTCTGTGTGCTCCATTTTCCTCCCACGTTCAAACAATGTATTGGTTAGTAGATTAATTAGTCACATGGGTGTAATGGGGCACCATGGGCTCATTGGCCAGAAGGGTCTGTTACCATGGTGATCTCTAAATATAAATAAACTTTGGGGCGGCATGGTCACATCATGGTGAGCGTAACACTAACGCAGTGCCAGTGACCCAGGTTCAATTCCTGCCTCTGGCTGTGAGGAGTTTGTACGTTCTCCCCATGGCTGCGTGGGTTTCCTCCGGGTGCTCCGGTTTCCTCACACATCACAGAAACATACAAGTTAAGGTTAGTGTTACGTACCCCGTAACTGGGTTGCCAAACCAGCAGAAATGGACCACTTAGTTGGAGTCTGCATTACTGGAACTAAGAAAGTTTTATTAAAGAAATAAGTAACACAGTACTCTAATCGTAAGGATATAAATGCAACAGGTTAGCAGTGATAAAACACACCTGTACACAGAACTAGGATAATAGGAATCAAACAAGCACTATCGCAGACTAGGGGTAAAATGATCAGTCTCAAGTGACGCAGAATTCAGTTCAGCTTAGCACAGTTCGCAGTAATCGCTGTTGTGCCGTTGGAGAGAGAGAGAGAGAGAAGGATGATATGCAAATTGGATTCAGACAGACCTTGATGTTCTCCGCAGTTAGCTTTTGGGTGAACCCTTTTAATGTCTTCTGTGGTCACCGACTGTGACCCCTCCGTTCCGGATACGACCGTTCTTCCGCAGTGAACCCGGCACCCAGGCAAGGGCGGTTCCCGCCGATCGTACCTTTTCACCCTGTGCATCTATGGTTGGTTCCCGTGACCAGACCTCCAAACTCACACCAACTTGTGGGGGCACACCGCTTTTCCAGGGTCTCGTTATCTCGTGATCTCGTGGTGTCTCGTGCCTTAGCGAACCTGTTCCTTTTATCCCCCTGCTGGGATATCGCCTGTCCATCAAACTTCAAACAGTTCAGGTTCAAAGCAACCAGTCTGTCAATACTCGGACTGGTGTCTCTTTTCGTTAATCTCTCTCCTCTCTCATTAACATTTTGAATGTTTCTCCATTTGTCTCTCTTATCTCTCTCATCAGCATCTATCTTCTGATAACTTGGTTTTTCGTCACATTAGTGAGATTGTGGGCCTGGTATGTTGGCACTGGAGGTGCGGCAACACTTGCGGGCTGCCCTCACTGATTTGATTTGATGCGAGTGATGCAGTTCACTCCATTATTTTGATGTACATGTGACAATTAAAGCTAATCTAATCTTGAGTCTCAGACTCTCAATAATAAAGTTATGCTGAAGAGTTACAAAGAAGGCACGACAGCGGCTATATTTCATTAGGAGTGTGAGGAGGTCTGGTTTGTCAGCAAAGACACTTGCAAATTTCTACAGAGGAGCACTCTAACTGGTGGCCTCACCATCTGGTATGGGTGGGGTAGGCCACTGCACAGGATCGGGAAAAGCTGCAGAGGGTCATAGACTCAGACAGTTCCATCGTGGGCACTAGCGCCCCCCCCCCACCATCGAGGACACCTCATCCATCACTAAGGACCCTCACCATCCAAGACATGCCTCTTCTCATTATTACCATCAGGGAGGAGCTACAGGAGCCCAAAGACACACACTCAATGTCTTAAGAACAGCCTCTTCCCCTCCACCACCAGATTTTTGAGCAGTCCACGAACACTACCTCACTATTTTGCTCTCTTTCTTTGCACCAATTTTTTAAAAATATTTTCATTACATATTTTATTGCTTTACTTAAGAGATAAAGCACCTTCTGTTCCAATGAACTGCACCGCCCAAACTCACCTTTTAACCCTAGCCTAATCACAGGACAATTCACAATGACTGATTAACTGCTAGCTGGTACATATTTGGACTGTGAGAGGAAACCAGAGCACCCGGAGGAAACCTACACAGTTCACAGGGAGAACATGCAAACTTCTTAAAGACAGCATCGGAATTGAACTTTGAACTCCAGAACACCCAAGCTGCAACAGTGTTGCCCCAACTGCTAACTGGCGCCCAAGTTATTGCATCTTATAGTGAATTTTTTTCTATACCGCTGCCACCAAACAACAAATTTCACAACATACATGATAATAAACCTGAATCTTTTCATTTTTGGAAAATCTGCAAGGAAAGTAAAGGTACTTAGTTAGGTAGCTATGTTTAATTTGGACAACTCTACCTGTACCTTGAGGTTAACTACAGAATACCGTGGTTATGTAAGAGTTAATTCAATGGACTAGCAAGTACAGTAGATTCTGGTTAATTGGGCCATCCGTTAATCAGGACACCTACTTATTTGGGCAACTTTTAAAGAACTAAAACTAATTGAGAAAATACCTGGGATTCCTTTCGCTGATTTGGGACACTATGCCACTTAATTGGGACAGCAGATCTTGGCTGAAAAGTTTCAACTAGGGTCAGCCGCATGCACTGTGTGACTGTTAGACACTACACCATGCATGAAGCAGTTTTGAAATAGCATCAGTGCATGTGTTGGTGTTCAAAAAACAGTGATTTTTGTCACTGATAGTTGGCGAGAAATAAGCACCAAGATAATTCAGAGCCGTTTTGCGTACTGCGGTTTCAAGCATCCTGGCTTGGAGATGCCAGGAATGGCTGGGAGTGAAAATGAAATGATTTTGCTACTTCAACAAAAGTTAGGTACTATGAAGAAATTGAAGGCATCAATAATCCTCTTGAATGTTACAATGCAAATGAAGATTTCAATGCCATCATGAAAACCACTCTTTGAAGCCAGTCCATTATCTGCACTTGGTGTCTGTGCTGATTTTGTTCATTTACAATGCGGCAGAGATCACTGGATGAATTCCTCTGTCGATAACTATTAAGAACTAGGACACAGTTTTACAGTACTGTAGTAGTATTAGTAGTGTTCTAATTTGTTGTGTATTTCCTTTAAATACATAATTTGTTACTCAGTTAAATAACAGTTTGTCTTTTTTCTATCTTTTTAACTATTTCAATGAAACCTGCTCATTGGGGACCTGCTTAATTGGGCAAAAATGTACTGGTCCCAATGTGTCCCAGTTAACCAGAAGCCACTGGATTCCCATTCCACTGATTTCAGCAACTTTCAACATCTGTAATTAAATTTAAATACTGGATTTTTTTTTAAATCTCAGAGAAGGGAAATGGAGCAGTGGTAAAATTTACCTATAAAGTGCTCCAAATGGTGTGCATCTCTCACAGCCTCTGACAACTAAGTCCAACTCCTGGCCTTCACGTGTGGCTTAACTACTAGGAATGGTGGAACTGCTTCTACAGACAAGAGAAGGGGCCAAGGTAGACCATTGGCACCTCAAATCCAGTTCATTCAGGCAGGAGGGGCTCGTCAGCTTTGGACGGCAGCCCGCCTCGGAGAAGGAAAACTCTGATTTTAAACTTCCACTGCCTTGTGGCCATACCCACCCATGGGAAAGGCTTCGGGAGTAAACCCCAAGGAAGAAATCCGGAGCTGGGCAACTTCACTCTGGCAATCTCTGCGACGACACTGGTGCCAAGCTGTATCAGCACTTGCCCTTCCCTTGGACTACATCAGTGATGTGGAGAGGGGGAACCCGCTGGCTGGGCAGCAGCCGGTTCTTCACATCTTCCTGCCCCTGGGATTGATAGCTGCCTACCATCAATGACAAATTAGTTCTAAAGTCTCTCACCTCTGTGTGTGATCGCTGTCTAGTCTCATCCCACTGGGGAAACTCTTCCTCTGATGTCTGTTTACAATGGTTTTCCAAGTCCATTTTGCTTGGGCGGGGGAGAGAAGGAAGGAACCAGTTAGAAAATGCAGAAGTCGAATTTTTCTCTATATTAAAATAAACTTTATTCATAATACAAAATAATTTATAAGAATAAATCTCTTTCATTCTTACATCTATAGTCAATGCTTTCGGGAGTGTTCTACTACCTTCCTTGAAACAAAGGAGGACTGTTGCCACTCCTGTGCCTCCCTGGGGAGGTTCACTACTATAACTATGGAGGGGCTTCCTCACCCAACCCAGTCTCTCCCAGTACAAATGCAGAAGCCCACACTGTGGTCCTTCTCCACCTTGCACCAAGCTTCAGTGCGTCCCTCAGCACATACTCCTGTGGCATGGAATGGGCCAGCTGGCAGCATTCCTCTGTGGACATCTTTGATGTGCCAGCAGACCAGAGGGCGTCCTTCACTGAATTGATGCTCTGCCACCAGCACTTGATGTCCGTCTGTCTCTGTGTGTTTTGTGTCTTGTGTGTGTGTGTGCGTGCGCCCGTCCATGGCAACAGCCTGTCCATCATAAGGTCGTCAGACATGCTGCTGCTCAAGATGAACTGTGACACAGGCCCTTGCATCTTTCTCCTCACTCTCTTCGCCAACCCACAGTTGACAAAAAGGTAAGCAGTTGTCTTGTCCCCATTACAGTCATCCTGCTGCAGGGATGATGGTCTGGGCACACAGGAAGGACCCGACTGGCAGAGACAGAAATGTCAAGCGTTCAGAGTGGCAGTCCAGCTCACACACCACCCCCTCTCCGTCTCCCACCTGAGTTGCCCCTTCCTCCCCCTTCACAGGGCATCCACCTCTTCATACAGGTGGTCCTACTTTAATCCAACTGTTATGGTCCTAAGAAACTTTCTTTCCAGTCCTGAAGAAAAGTCTTGGCCTGAAACACTGACTGTTCGTTCGTTTCCACAGATGCTGCCTGACCTGCTGAGCTCCTCCAGCATTTTGTGTGTGCCTCCTGTTAGAAAGAATCACGTCATAAAAACAACACTGTCAATGAGGAAAAAGGGAATTTGAGGCTAGAGCAGGGGTTCCCAACTTTTTTTATGCCATGGAACCCTACTATAAACTGAAGGATCCATGGACCTCAGCTTGGGAACCCCAGGGCTAGAGAGTTTCAGACCTGTAACACCAAAGCTATTTTTCTGCAGGAGTTTCAAAAGATTAAAGATTAGTTTTATTCGTCACACGTACATCAAAACATACGGTGAAATGTGGTAATGTCCAACACAGTCCGAGGATGTGCAGGGGGCAGTCCGCAAGTGTTGTCACGCTTCTAGTGTTGACATGGCGTGCCCACGACTCACTAACCCTAACCCATACGTCTTTTTGGATTGTAGGGGGAAACCTGAGCACGCAACGGAAATCCATGCAATCACAGGGAGAACGTACAAACTCCTTACAGACAGTGGCAAGAAATAGTCATAGTCATACTTTATTGATCCTGGGGGAAATTGGTTTTCGTTACAGTTGCACCATAAATAATAAATAGTAATAGAACCATAAATAGTTAAATGGTAGTATGTAAATTATGCCAGTAAATTATGAAATAAGTCCAGGACCAGCCTATCGGCTCAGGGTGTCTGACCCTCCAAGGGAGGAGTTGTAAAGTTTGATGGCCACAGGCAGGAATGACTTCCTATGACGCTCAGTGCTGCATCTTGGAGGAATGAGTCTCTGGCTGAATGTACTTCTGTGCCCAACCAGTCCATTATGTAGTGGATGGGAGACATTGTCCAAGATGGCATGCAACTTGGACAGCATCCTCTTTTCAGACACCACCGTCAGAGAGTCCAGTTCCATCCCCACTACATCACTGGCCTTACGGATGAGTTTGTTGATTCTGTTGGTGTCTGCTACCCTCAGCCTGCTGCCCCAGCACACAACAGCAAACTTACAGCACTGGCCACCATAGACTCGTAGAACATCCTCAGCATCGTCTGGCAGATGTTAAAGGACCTCAGTCTCCTCAGGAAATAGAGACGGCTCTGACCCTTCTTGTACTCAGTCTCAGTATTCCTTGACCAGTCCAGTTTATTGTCAATTCGTATCCCCAGGTATTTGTAATCCTCCACCACGTCCACACTCTGGGGTCACCGGTACCTTAGCTCTCCTCAGGTCTTCCAGCAGCTCCTTAGCCTTTTTCACAATAAGCTGCAGATAATTCTGCTCACACCATGTGACAAAGTTTCCTACCGTAGCCCTGTACTCAGCCTCATCTCCCTTGCTGATGCATCCAACTATGGCAGAGTCATCCGAAAACTTCTGAAGGTGACAAGACTCTGTGCAGTAGTTGAAGTCCGAGGTGTAAATGGTGAAGAGAAAGTTGCTGGCACTATAAAGAATTACATTAACCCTACATTACTGCGCTATCCTGGCGTGTTTACAAGCTTATATATTTTATTATTGCAAGCTAAAAATACCTAAAATATGTAACCCAAAATGGAAACCTGTAGAACAAGATGGTGTCATCGTGAGATGTGGTGACACATCTAGAGATGTGCATGACCCCTGAGATTAGATACCGATAAAGAATGCTTTCCAAGGTGGAGGAGCAACACGTCTGCATAGCCTCCAACCTGATAGCATGAATATAATTTTCTCCTTCTGGGAAACAAATTTCAACACCTCTTCCTCTATTCCCCACTCTGACCCTTTACCTCTTTTCACCTGCCTATTACTTCCCCCTGGGTCCCCTCCTCCTTCCCTTTCTCCAATGATCCACTCTCCTCTCCTATCAGATTCCTTAATCGTCAGCCCTTGACCTTCCCCACCCATCTGGCTTCACCCATCACCTTCCAGCTAGCCTCCTTCCCCTCTCCCTCCTTTTTATTCTGGCATCTTCCCCCTTCCTTCTCAGTCCTGAAGAAGGGTCTCAGCCTGAAACGTCGACTGTTTATTCATTTCCATAGATGCTGCCTGACCTGCTGAGCTCCTCCAGTGTTGTGTGTGTGTTGCAGTCCAAAGCAACGTTTTGAAAACTTAGTGTGAGTACCGGACAACAGTCTGGAGAGTAGGTAATGGTGAAAAACATGTTTGTCTGAAGATGATTCTGCAGGTGCAAATACTACCTGCTGCTTACAGTCCTAAGGTAAATAGCCCCGAAGGGTATAAAAAGGGGCAATTTCTTTGTGTAAGTTGGAAGCTTCACTTAGGCTGGGCCGCAACGAGACAGAGAGAGAAGGGAAGGCTGCTGTGCTTCCCTCCAGCAGTTTATTGTCTGGTGTGGCTTAGTGATTGGTTGATAAGTATTTAACTCTTTTACTACATTAGTAATCATGTTTCTACTGTTTTTTATATTTTATATAACTGTAATTAGGGTGGTGGAGATACATCTCTACCAAAAAAGGTCTAATGCACTCCTCCCCTCCGCTAGCCTGCAGGTCACCCTCGGGCAAGGTATAGCACCTGCTTAGCCCCCTGATCAGGGTCATGTGAAGCCATGGGAGCAGGTGGTGGATGGCCGTACGAACAGCTGTTGCAGATCACAGGTCCTGGTTATGTGACCACTGATGACAGGCAGACAGTCTCTGATGGATTGACAATGGCTGGGATGCTGACTATAGCTCAGTGTTTAACATATTCATTCCTATAGGTCTGATCGAAAAGATCCAGAACTTGGGCCTCTGTAGCTCCCTCTGCAAATGGATCCTCGCTTCCTAACCAGAAGACCATAACCTGTGCAGATCGGAAATAACATCTCCACCTCGCTGACAATCAACACTGACACACCTCAGGGGTGTGTGCTTAGCCCACTGCTCTCCTCTCTCTATACCTATGACTGTGTGGCTATGCACAACTTAAATGCCACCTATAAATTTGCTGACGATTCACTATTGTTGGTAGAATTTCTGATGGTGACAAGAAGTTGTACGTGAGTGAGATAGATCAGCTAGTTGAGTGGTATTGCAGCAACAATCTTGCACTCAACATCAGTAAGACCAAAAAGCTGATTGTGGACTTCAGAAAAGGTAAGATCAGAGAGTACACACCAGTCCTCAGAGGGATCAGAAGTGGAAACAGTGAGCAATTTCAAGTCCCTGGGTGTCAGTTTCTCTGAGGATCTTACCTGGACCCAACCTATCGATGCAGCAACAAAGAAGGCAAGACAGCGGCTATGTTTCATTAGGAGTTTGAGATTTGGTTTGTTACCTAAAACACTCTCAAATTTCTACAGGTGTACAGTGGAGAGCATTCTAGCTGGCTGTGTCATTTGTCTGGTATCGGTGGCGGGGTGGGGGCTACTGCGCAGGATCAAAATAAGCTGCAGAGAGTCATAAACTTAGTCAGTTCCATCATGGGCACTAGCCTCCATAGTAACCAGGACATCTTCAAGGAGCAGTGTCTCAAAAAGGCGGCGTCAATCATTAAGGACTCCCATCATCCAGGACATGCCCTCTTTTCGTTGTTACCATCAGGAAGGAGGCACAGCAGCCTGAAGACACGCACTCAATGATTCAAGAACAGCTTCTTCCCCTCTGCCATCAGATTTCTGAATGGACATTAAACCCATGAACACAACCACGCTACTTTTTAATTTCTATTTCTGAACTACTTATTTAAATATTTCATGTACACAATATATGTAATTTACTGTAATTCATAATTTTTTTCTATTATGTATTGCGATGTACTGCTGCCACAAAGACAACAAATTCATGACATACACTAGTGATATTAAATCTGATTCTGATCACCTGTCTTACAAAGACAATGCCCAGAAAAATGCAATAGCCGGCTACCTCAGTAAAAATTCACCAGACACAATCACAGTCATGGAGACCTGCATCATACGACATAGTATGTGGTACATAATGATGATGATGATAACTGTAAAACAGTAATTCCTTGTAACCTCTAACACATATGTAGTGCCTGCTTTGTTTGCGGATAGTTGCTGCTGGATCAGATAAGAACAATGGGCAAATTTTTAAATATGTTAGCTGCAGGACGAAGGCTGGATCTCACCTTTGTCGGCAGAGTTTCCGGTCGAGCCTCTGGCTCTGCTCATCTTCCTCCTCCTGCAGCCGCCTCGCCACCGTAAGGTTCACCCGCACTTGCTGGGCCTTCAGCCTGTTGGCTGCAAGGTGCTCCTCAACTGCAACAATAAGCACAGGAGCTGATTAAATGAACATGGATTTATCAAGCCTCAGCATTACATCCTTGCATTTATATTCTACAGGACTACAACATAAAACCAAGAAGGTAGTGTTCAGACTTTATAAGGCACTGGTGAGACCGCACTTGGAGTATTGCGAGCAGTTTTGGGCACCTTCTGTAAGAGAGGATGTGCTGGCATTGGAGAGGGTTCAGAGGTGGTTCACAAGAATGATCCTGGGAATGAAAGGGTTAATACGAGGAACATACGAGTCTGTACTCTGAGTTTAGAAGAATGGGGAGAGGAGCACCTCAAATATTGAAAGTTCTACATTTTCATGGCAAATATACCATGTGGAGGGGTGGCAGGTTGTATGGGATGTCCAGGGAGGGGTAGCACCTTTGGTGAAGGGGCTTGTCATGTCCAATCTGGGGCAGCTCACTCACCTTTGGTCTCTAATGAACACTCAGCTCTCACCTGTGGCTCCAAGTTGCTGACTGCATGTGGCAGCCTCGATCAGGTGAGGGTAGCCAACACCCTCGTACCCCGCTGAGATAGGGACATGCCTGTCCCAGCACTCAGCGCCAGCTCCAGCGGACTGGGCGGATGAGATCTGCGGTGAGATCCAACAGCCAGGAAGGTGGTTCTGCAGCGTCCCATGGAGAGCGAAGGGCATGACAAGGCACAGAAGATGCCCTGCAACCAAGGAAGACCCCAGTTTATGACGCTTCTTCGTACCACTGGATCCAGACTTCCAAGGTTGAGAGAGTGGAACTGCCGCAGCGCAATGGCAGGTTCCGTCATCGTCGGACACGATGGACAACCACCTCGTACCATGGGTATGTGTGCTTGTGATAATAAATACAGAACATGACACAGCACAGGCTTGTGCCGACATTCTAACCTACTCCAGGACCAAACCTTTCTACATAGACCCCCATTTTTCTAACACCCATATGCCTACCTAAGAGTTTCTTAAATGTCCCTAACATATTTGCCTCCCCCAGCCCTGGAAGGGCATTCTATGCTCCCACCACTCTGTGTAAAAAAAACTTACCTCTGACAATCCCCCTCTATTTACCTCCAAACACCTTAAAAGGTATCCTCTTGTATTACCCTTAAGTGGCAGGGTGGAGATACGTCACTACTAAAGGAGGTGTAAGGCACTCCTTTCCTCCACTAGCCTGCAGGTCACCACTAGGCAAAATGTAGCACCTGATTTACCCCTGATCAGGGTCAGGTGAAGCCATGGGAGTAGGAGATGGATGGTGGTACGAGCAGCCGATGCAGATCACAAGTCCTGGTTATGCGACCACTGACACCAGGGAGACAGTCTCTGAAGAGTATCAATAATGGCTGGGTTCACCTGTCTTGTAAAGACACTGCCAGAAGGCGGCAACGGAAAGAACAATCGTGGTCATAGACCATGATCACCCACCTCATTCCACACATAAGGATGATGATGATGTATTAGCCATTTCTGCCCTGGGAAAAAGTCTGTAAATATCCACTTGATCTATGCCTCTTATCATCTTGTACACCTCTTTCAAACCACCTGTCATCCTCCTCTCCAGAGCTCGCTCAGTCTATGCTCATCAGACATGCTCTCTAATCCAGGCAGCATCCTGGAAAATCTCCTTTACACCCTCCCTCAAGCTTCCACATCCCTCCTATAATGAGACAACCAGAACTAAACACCATAAACTTGAACCTGAAGACACGGTAGCATAGAGGGTAGTGCGAGCCATTACAGCTGGGAGAGTCGGAGTTCAATTCTGGCACCGGCTGTATGGAGTTTGCACGTTCTCTCGGTGAGCACCTGGGTCCCCCCACGTTCCAGAGACGTATGATTAGTCGGTTTATCGGTCATTCTGAATTGTCCTGTGATTAGGCTCGGGTTGCTGGACTCGTTGGACTGGAAAAGCCTGTTCTACACTGTTTCTCTAAACACCTCTGGAGGCAGAGTGATAAAAACGTAGAGTGTAGTAATGTTTCCTGACCATCTCAAACTCCCAGTCCAGATGCCAGCATCTCCCCTATCCGTCCCTCCCAGTATCTCGCATGTCCCAATGGGAGCAGGCCAACCATAATCTCTCTGCACAGGGCAGATTCCTCTTCCTGGAAATCCCTAATTTCAAGGTCAGACATGGACACAGACTAAGAGAGGTCAAATACAAAAGTATACACAGACATTAGCATGAGAAGATTTCAATAGGTCAGAAGTCGATTTTAGTGTCACATGCACAAGTGTACCTCCTCCAAGAGGAGCACAACCTTGCCGAGGTTTGGAGGCCTGCCTCAATGACCCGGAGAGCTATGTTGACTGCAGTCAGGTCTTTGTGCTTTTACTCTTGGTAGGGTCTCTCATGCCAAACAGGTCAAAGGGTTGAGGCCAGACTAAGAGTGGTCCACCAGTCTTCCAGGTTCGAGAGTTCAGCTCAAGGCTAACAACCCCGAGTGGTCAAAAAGATTTCTACGGAGGCAGAAATAAAGATTCCTCTTACATCCAAGTGTGACGGTATTCCTGAGTGCCCATGCAAGAGTTGCATGGCTGACAGTAGTGAAAAATGAGGAGCTACTGACATGATGAAGGAAGTCCTGACCACCAGCAGGGGTGGAGGAGCTTCATTGCTGCCCTGAACGCCAGCGGTGTAACGGGCAGTAAGTACGCACAGACATGTACGTACAGGATGTACAGGTGCAAGGAAACCCCAACCTGCAGCAGCATCACAGTTTAATGATGCCATGTGCTTTGTGCCTTCGATAGAGCATTAAACACAGAACAGTACTGTGCTGGACGGGCTGTTCCATCACGGGCATGTACAGTAGCATCAGTGAAGGGTCTAAGCATTCTTCAAGAGAGTGAATCCACAGAAGGTGTCTGATCCGGACAGTAAGCCAGGCCGAGTACTAAAGGACCAACTAACTGGCTGAGGTATTTACAGATACAGCGGATCCTGCTAACTGGGACACACCGAGACCAGTACATTTTGGCTCTGTTAAGTGGCTGCCCCAATTAGCCAAAGTTTCACAGAGATAGTTAAAAAGTTTTATTTTTTAAAAAAACTTTAACTGAGTAACAAATCATGTATTTAAATGAAAAACAATTAGAACACTACCAATACTACTACCATACTATAAAATTATATGAATTCCTAATAGTTATCGACGGAGGAATTTATCCAGTGTATGCTGCCATGTTATTTTGATTGATTGTAGATGAACAAAGTCAGCACAGACACCTAGTGCAGATAACGGACTGCCTTCATACAATGCATTCAACTACTGCATCCTCCAAATCTTCATTTTCATTGTAACATTCAAAGATGATTGTCAACTCCTTCAAATTCTTCATAGCTCCTAACTTGAAATAGTGAAATTCTTTCATTTTCACTCCTGGCTATGTCTGGCATCTCCAAGCCTGAATGCTTGAAGCCACAGTGAGCAAAACAGCTCTAAATTGTCTTACTGCTTATTACTCACCAACGATCAGCAACAAAAATCACTGCTTTCTGAAAACAAAATGCACAAATGACGTTATTTTAAGACTGCTTGCTCTAAGCTCAGTGTAGTGTCAAACAGCCATGCATGTGGATGTGACTGACGCTAGTTAGTAACTGTCAGCAAGTCTCCTGTCCCAATTAAGCAACGTTGTGTCACAAATAAACTAAGGGAAGCCCAGCTATTTTCTCCATTAGCTTTTGATGTTTAAGAGTTGTCCCAAATAAGCAGCTGCTCCTTTTAACCAAAGGCCCAATTAAGTGGAATTCCCTGTACATTCAATCTCTAGCTTTCACAGTCTAAGGCACAAACGTGTGCTTATAGAGCACTACAGTATAGAAACAGGCCCTTTGGCCCATCTAGACCACACCAAACTGTTATTTTGCTTAGTCCCATCGACCTGAACCTGGACCATAGCCCTCCATACGCCTCCCATCAATTTGAATGTGCAGGAACACAAGAAGCTGCAGGAGCTTTGGACTCAATTGCAGTCAACAACATGAGCTGCAATGTAAAAGACTGACAAAACTGAAAAGGGTGAATACAGAACTGGAGGTGTTATATTTGAATGCGCCTTCAAATATATTCATCTACCTTATTCCATATACTGATGTATACGGAATAAGGTAGATGAACTTGCAGCACAGTTGCAGATTGGCGGGTATGATGTTGTAGGCATCATTGAGTCATGACTGAAAGAAGAACAGAACTGGGAGCTCGATGTCCAAGGGTACACAATGTATCAGAAGGAGAGGCAGGAAGGCAGAAGGGTTTGGCATTGCTCTGTTGGCAAAAAAACTGAAATCAAATCATTAGGAAGGTGTTGAATCTTTGTGGATAAAACTAAGCAACTGCAAGGGTAAAAAGACCCTGATGGGAGTTTTATACAGACCCCCAAACAATAGTAAGGATATGGCCTACAAATTACAACAGGGCATAGAAAATGCATGTCAAACAGGCAATGTTACAATAGTCACGGAGAACTTTGATATACAGGTAGATTGAGGAAATCAGATTGATGCTGGATTCCTGGAGGTGAAATTTCTAGAGTGCCTACGAGATGGCTTTTTAGAGCAGCTCGTGGCTGTGTTCACTAGGGGTTCACCTATTCTGCATTGGGCATTGTGCAATGAACCAGAATTGATGAGAGCAATTTACTCTGAAATTTGAGAAGAAGCAGCTAAAGTCAGATGTTATCAGTGTCACAGTGGAGTAAAGGGCATTACAGAGACATGAGAGAGAAGATGGCCAGAATTGATTGGACACAGCCTCAGAATAGAGTGGAGTCCTTTTAGAACAGAAATGAGGTGGAATTTCATTAGCCAGAGAGTGGTGAATCCGTGATATCCTTGCATACAGGCAGCCGTGGAGTCCAAGTCTTTATGTATATTTAAGGAAGAGGTTGATAGATTCTCGATCGGTCAGGGCATGCAGGGATATGGAGAGAAGGCAGGAGATTGGGGCTGAGAGGAAAATTGGATCAGCCATGATGCAATGGTGAAGCAGACTTGATGGGCCAAATGACCTAATTCTGCTCCTATAGCTTATTGTCTCATGGTCTTATGGATTCAGCCCAATAACATCACAACTAGAAACATCTTCAGATCAATGAGCAACTATGAGGATCAACCAAGTACGGTGTCCACACCAAGGTGAAGCTGTAGCAGAGCTGTGTTCTGTCCACACTCTTCTACGGGTCAGAATGCTGGCACATGACAGAGAGCCACCTTGCCAAGCTGTTGTCGTTCCACACCATGAGCCTCTGGAACAATAAAGATCTCCAACCATTCCCTACTATTTCTGTGTCACCAAGAGGACATGGCCACAATCATCATGAGGAAACCTTGGAGATGGATTGGGCACATAATGAAAAGAGAGGCCCACTCTATCAACAAGACAGCACTTCATTGGACCCCTGAAGGGCAAAGGAAACATGGGAGATGAAAGACAAATTGGCACCCTAACACAGAGGCAGAAATGAGGACCCTGAACCACACCTGGGGCACAATAGAGAAGATGGCCAAGGACAGATAGAGATGGAGGACCTTCATGGCTGCTCTAAACCACAGCAGCATTACAGGCAGTAACTAACTAACAATACCATCACGGGCACAACCCTCCCCACCAACGGTGGTATCTGCAGGAGGTGTTGCATCAAGAAAGCAATATCTAAAGATTCCCACCATGCAGTTGTGCCATCTTCTCACAGCTACCATCAGGCAGGAAGTGCCAAAGCCTGAAGTTCTACACCACCAGGTTCAAGAACAGCTATTTTCCTTACACCAATCAGTCCTTGAATCAATTGGCACAACACTAATCACTACAGTTTAGAGTCATTGAACAACACAGAACAGGAAAAAGCCCTTCGTCCCACCTAGCCTGTGCTGAGCTGTTACTCCGCCTAGTCCCAACGACCTGCACCCAGACCATATCCCTCCACACCCTCCCCACACAGTTACCTACGCAAACTTCTCTTCAATCTCACAAACAAACCTTCATCCACCACTTCATGCCACATTCACACCACGCTGTGAGTGAAGAAGCTCCCCTTCAGATTCCCCACAAATACTTCAACTTTCATCCTTAACCTATGACCTTGAGTTCTAGCCTCACTCAACTTTGACAGTACCTCCCAAACCTCTGACCTCAGCATTATATGTGCAGCCTCATGAGAATGCGAGAACACATGGGTGCATGCGCGCAGAAACACACACACACTCACAATACTCACCTTCCTGCTCCTGTAAAACGTGCGCAACCGTCTGGTCTTCCAGAATCTGGAACTTCTGACAAACTGCAGAGAAGATATGGGGGAGAGAGAGTGTGAGAGAGAGAGACTGAGAGAGAGAGAGTCAGGAAATATCTCTAAGAAGGGTTGCACTGGAAACAACCATTCCAGCCCCAGGCAACATCTCTCAGTCAATACACATGCTCTCTCCCCGGATCACCACACAACCCGCTATTCTGCTAACTCATAGAGAGTGAGTACCTGATATCCAAATACAGTTCTGGATGGCATCCGTCCTTGTAATGAGTGAGAGATATTTTATCATAGATTCTCTCCAGCTCTTTCCCGCTCTTCCTCTGTGACCTCCTCCAACCCTCCGAGGTCTCGGCTTTCCCTCAATTCTGGCTTCACAGCCCAGTATTATCCACTACTGGGACAGCCATAACTTGATAGAACACGTACTGAGATACTGTGAATAGCTTTTGTTCATGTGCCATCGAGTCAGATAGACCATATTACAGCACAGTACAGGCCCTTTGCTCCACAATGTTGTTCTGCTGTTTTAAGATACTCCAGATCCATCGAACCCTTCTTTCCAATAAAATCCTACATTTTTCGTTTGTCCATGTGCATATCTAAATGTCCCTAATGTATCTGCCTCTACAACCACCTCCAGCAGTGTGTTCTAGGCACCTGCCACTCTCCGCATAAACAACCTACCACTCCTACCACTAACATCCCCCCCCCCAAATACTTTCCTCCAATCACCTTAAAATGATGCCCCCTCGTATTAGCCATTTGCACCCTGGTTAAGAGTCTCTGGCTGTCCACTCGACCTATTTTATCATCTTAAGTCGCTTCTCATCCTCCTGTACTCCAAAGAAAAAAGCCCTAGCTTTCTCAACCTATCCTCATAAAACATGCTCTCTAATCTAGACAGAATACTGGTACATTTCCTCTGCATCCTCTCCAATGATTCTTATTAAGAGGCGACCAGAATCGAATACAATATTCCAAGCATAGTCTAACCGGGGTTTTATAGAGCTGCAATATTACCTCATGGCTCTTAAACTCAACTAATGAAGGCCACATACTTCTTAACCACCCTATCAACTGGCACAGCAACTTTGAGAGGTCTATGGACTTGAATCCCAAGCTCCCTCTGTTCCTCCACACTACTGAGAATTCTGCCGTTAACCCTGTGCTCTGCTGTCAGTTTGACCTTCCAAAGTGAATCACTTCACACTTTTCTGGATTAAGCTCCATCTGCCACTTCTCAGCCCTGTTCTGTATCCTAGCAATGTCCCATTGTAACCTATGACAACCTTCTACACTATCCACAACTCCACCAACCTTCGTGTCATCTGCAAACTTACTAACTAACCCTTCCAGTTCCTCATCCAAGTCATAAAATCACAAAGAGCAGGAGTCCCAGAACAAATCCCTGCGGAATGCCTCTGGTCACTGACCTCCAGGCAGAATACTCTCCATCTACAACCTCTGTCTTTAAGTGTGGGCAAGACAATTCTGAATCCATGCAGCCAAGTTTCCCTGGATCCTATGCCTTCTGACTTTCAGAATGAGCCCACCACGGGGAATCTTGTCAAATGCTATACTAAGATCCATATACATCACTTCCACTGCTGCATCGCTGTCTGGTATTGGGGGGGGGGGGTGGGGGAGGTGGGTTTGGCCTCTGCACAGAATCGAAATAAGCTGCAGAAAGTTGTGAACTCAGTCGTCACAATCATGGGCACTGGCCTCCATAACATCCAGGACATCTTCAAGGAGCAATACCTCAAAAAGGCAGCGTCCATCATTAACGACCCCCATCACCCAGGTGATGCCTTGCAACCATATGGGAGGAGATACCAGAACCTGAAGACAAACACTCAATGATTCAGCAGCAGCTTCTTCCCCCCACCAGCAGATTTGTGAATGGACATTGAACCTATGAACACTACCTCACTACTTCTTTGCTGGTGGAACGCAGCAGGCCAGGCAGCATCTACAGGAAGAAGTACAGTCGACGTTTCGGGCCGAGACTGTTCCTGAAACGTCGTCTGTAGTTCTTCCCATAGATGCTGCCTGGCCTGCTGCGTTCACCAGCATTTTGTGTGTGTTGCTTCGATTTCCAGCATCTGCAGATTTCCTCGTGTTTGCCTCACTACTTCTTTTCCCATTTTGCAGTACTTATCTAATTTAACTTATTTTATATTAAAGGCATCCGTTAGTCTTGCATCTCACAAGAAAGTCTTCACTCTCCAGGGCGCAGGCCTGGGAAAGGTTGTATGGAAGACCAGCAGTTGCCCATGCTGCAAGTCTCCCTTCTCCACGACACCGATGATGTCCAAGGGAAGGGCAAGGGCCGATACAGCTTGGCACCAGTGTCGTCGCAGAGCGCTGTGTGGTTAAGTGTCTTGCTCAAGGACACAACATGCTGCCTTGGCTGGGGCTTGATCTCACGACCTTCAGGTCGCTAGTTGAATGCCTTAACCACTTGGCCACGTGCCCACATTATAGATACTTATTTTATATATATTATTGTGTGTGGGTATGTGGCTAAGTGGTTAAGGCATTGGACTAGCTACCTGAAGGTCGTGAGTTCGAGCCCCAGCCGAGGTAGAGTATTGTGTCCTTGAGCAAGACACTTAATCACACATTGCTCTGCGACGACACTGGTCCCAAGCTGTATGGGTCCTAATGCCCTTCCCTTGGACAACATTGGTGACGTGGAGAGGGCAGACTTGCAGCGTGGGCAACAGCTGGTCTTCCATACAACCTTGCCCAGGCCTGCGCCCTGGAGAGTGAAGACTTTCCAGGCGCAGATCCATGGTCTCGCAAGGCTAACGGATGCCTTAAGTTAAAAAATATATTATTGTAAATTAGTTTTTTTATTATGTATTGCATTGTACTGCTGCTGCATAACAACACATTTCACAACATATGCCAGAGATATTAAACCTGATTCTGACTCTGCTCTGTCATCATCAACGTGCTTTGTCACATCCTCAAAGAATTCATCAGGCTCATGGAGGCACGGCTTGCCCATCACAAAGCCTTGCTGACTATCCATAATCAGACTATGCTTGGCCTGGTATGGAAACACCAAAGGGAAAACCCTCCCAACCACTGAGCACATCTACATGAAACGCTGTCATAGGAAAGCAGTATCCACCAACAGAGATCCCCACCACCCAGGACAGGCTCTCTTCTCGTTGCTGCCATCAGGTAGAAGGTACAAGGGCCTCAGGTTCAAGAACAGTTACTATCCCTCCACCATTAGGGTCTTGAACAAAAGAGTATAACTGCATTCATCTGTTGGGATGCCCCCACAACCAATGATCGCACCTTAACGACTTTATCTCATTATCTCATGCTCTCGTTATTTATTGCTAATTATTTATATTTGCATTTGCACAGTTTGTTGTCTTCTGGTAGATCTTGTTATAGTCACTGAGTTGCTATAGTTTGCTGAGTATGTTTGCAGGAAAATGAATATTTTGTACATGGTGACTTTGATAATAAAATTTACTTTGAACTTTGCCCAAATGCTCATAAATCGTGTCTGTAGGAATCCTCTCCAATCGTTTGCCCACCACTGATGTAACAGCAAAAAGAAAATCAGAATACAGAACTATAGTGTTGCAGTTACAAAGTACAGTGTAGTCAGATAAATTATGTGCAAGGCTCACAACAAGGTGATTGGGAGATCGAAAGTTCATACTCAGTGAACAAGAGCCCATTCAAGTCAGCAACTGTCCTGGGCCCAGCACACGTGCAATTACAAAGAGAACTCACCAGTGCCTCTACTCCCTTAGCAGTTTGCAGAGACTCAGCATTACACCTGAAACTCTGAAAAACTTCTACATTTGTGCAGTGGAGAGAACATTAACTGACTGCATCACAGTCTGGTGTGGAAACACCAAAGCCCTTGAATGGAAAATCCTACAGAAAGTATTGGATACAGCCCAGTCCATCACGGTAAAACCTCCCCCACTCCCGAGCACAGCTCCGTGGAGCACTGTCATAGGAAAGCAGCATCCATAATCAGGGACCCCCACCACCCAGGCCAGGCTCTCTTCTCACTGCTGCCATCAGGTAGAATGTACAGGAGCCTCAGGACTCACACCACCAGGTTCAGGAACAGTTACTACCCCTCAAACATCAAGATCTTGAACCAAAGAGGATAACTTCACTCAACTTTGCTTGCCCTGTCATTGAACTGTTCACGCAACCAAAGGACTCACTTTCTAGGACTTGATCTCATGTTCTTGATATTTATTTATTATTTTCCTTTTGTTTTGTGGTTGCAGAGTTTGTTGTTGTTTACGCATTGATTGAACGCGGTCTTTCATTCATTCTATTATGGCTATTATTCTATTATGGACTTATTGAGTATGCCCACAAGAAAATGAATCTTAAGGGTTGTATATGGTGACATATATGACCTGATGAAAATACGAGGCGACTAAACACGTGTACTGTAGAATCAGGGTAAAGTCTTAAGTTAACTTTGTGGGTATGTCTTGGTGCCTCATAACATAGGGCTCATCACCCTGAGAGAGCAGTGGAGGCTGCCAGGAGTTTACATTGGCCAAGTATAGTTTGGAGTTATTGTTGTGTTTTCTGATAGATAATTTTTTGTAGCTTTCTTTTTGCTATTTTCGCCAATTTTTGTAAGTTGATTTTTGACACACCTAATACACTCCCTTGTACAAAACTGCTAAGCAATTCCAGCCACTTTTTTTTTCTCTTCGGTCATAACCCACATATCTAACACTGACATTGACCACAGCCTGTGTATGAGCGTAACTAAAGTTTACCCTGAGGTTTAGTCGTCGACAGTTCTCTCTCAGAATAGAGCTGGAATTGGAAACAATAGCACAGAAGGTGGCACCGTAGCGTCGCGCTCAGTGACAGGGCTTCAATTCCCACGGCTGTGTGTGAGAAGCCCTCGATACCCCTCCCATCCATGTGCTGTACCTATCCAAACTTCTTTTTAAGGTTGCAATCCACTACTTCCACTGGCAGCTCGTTCCACACTCGTACCACCCTCTGACCAAAGGAGTTCCCACTCAGGTTCCCCTAAGTATTTCACCTGTCACCCTTAACCTATGACCTCAATGTCATCTTACCTTGCTTTACTTGATTTGGTCCCGCCTCTCCATCCGCCACTTCCCTCTGATATCTGACCTCAGTCATCTCCTGGTAGCCTCCACCAAGTTGGCATGTCTTCTAGTGCTCAATGCACTCTTGCAGCTTCATGAGGTGGTCCTCAGTAATTTAGTCTTCTCCTCCTAGATTCTGGTAGCTAGTCTACTTGTCAATTGTATCCTAGGGCCACCAGGCAACTCTTTCCACCAACCAGAAACACTTTCATTGCTTCATGCCAAGTTAAATAAAGCTCTGTCTCTCTGCCACTTCCTCACTTAATGGGTTAATCGGTTGAGTTGATCTGCAACTTCCTGACCAAGAGGCAGGATTTTAATAGTTACGATAGTTTGGTTAGTCAATGATTTACCTCAGGTACAGGTTAGCCGCACATTTAAGCCTTGTTCTTGTAGCTGTCAGAAATGATCATCACCTCACAACCAACATTTAGTAACTAGTCTCGGTTGTTTAACTAGTTTAGTTTTAAATTAACCCTAACAATTAATCCGCCCCAATAATTTAGTTGTCGCACTTTCATCGGCCAGATACCCCAGTTATCAGCTACTATAATCCATTTCAATAGTTTAAATGATTAGTTATTTGACTGAATTCGGTTCCCTTGGGTTACTGATTAGTTAGGGTTGTTTAATTAGTGAAATACCTTTCAATGATCAATGACAATGAGTTAAAAGGTCAGATTTACTAGTTGAAAGTTCAGGAAATGGTTCCGGGGCTTCGCCCGCGGATTCGGGTCTCCGGCCTGTTCGGGTCTATCCCCGGGGCGAGCTAAACCTATCCCCAGGCCCTGGCTCCGCTCCCAGAACCGCCGCCTCACCTGGTGCCGCGGCCTACCTGTCCTACGGTGCGCAGTACAGCCCAAACAAATGGGCGAGACGGGCCAATAGGAGGTAGGGGGCGGGATATCCTTCTGATTGACACCTGTCATCGCCCCTGCTGATAACCAGCGGGAACATCTGAAAACGCGATCTTGGTTAATACAGTCAAACAATACTGTATCTGCAATCCTCAATTAATATTTAATGCCTAAATATTACTATAATTGCTACCTAGTGTTTTTTTTAAATAAAACTTCAATTCTGTGCAAAACCGGTTGGTAGGTTAATTCAAACAACAGGAATTCTGCAGATGCTGGAAATTCAAGCAACACACATCAAAGTTGCTGGCGAACACAGCAGGCCAAGCAGCATCCTATAGATGCTGCTTGGCCTGCTGCGTTCGCCAGCAACTTTGATGTGTGTTGGTAGGTTAATTCACTTAGGTTGTATTGCTGGGCGGCGCGACTTGAAAAGGCCTATTCTGCCACTGTATCATGTCTAAATAAATAAATAAACAAACAAACAAACATTATAATTGCAATCTGGATCCCAACACTCCGATTCAAGGTCAAAGTAAAATTTATTTTCAAAGTACATACGTGTCACCATATCCTAACATGGGCAAAATAAGGCAAATTGGGCAAATTACAAAATGATATAATGTTGAGAAGAGTTGTAAAGAGTCCTTGAAAGTGAGTTTGTAAGTCGTAGAGTTAGTTCGGATTTACGGCGTGAAGTTATTGATGCACTATCAATTACTCCAAAAGTCTGGAAGTAGAGTAAATACTGAAAGGCTTTTATTAGCAGTAAAATGTGACCTCGACCATGCTGAGTATCTGCCCCTGGACTGAGAGTGGCCCAATCGCCTTTATTCAGGGTCTGTGGGAGGAGCCACAGGAGCAGTCAGCAGAGGGGCGCGTCCAGACAGGTAACCCAGTTACAACATATATATATGGTTTACCAGAGTTATCCACACTGGTTCAGGAACCTTACGGACCTAAGGCTCTGTACCTCCTGCTCGATGAGGGCCTGGCCGAGATGGTGGGGGTTCCTGATGATGGATGTTGCTTTCTTGTGGCAGTTCTCCTCGTAAATGTGCTGAATGACAAGGAAGGCTTTGCCTGTGATGGACTGGGCTGTATTCGAGGGAATGATAGATTCAAATGAGTTCATTGTCAAATCCGTTAGGTCATTTTTCCCCGTGAAGCTTTCCGAGAAAGAAGCAGGCGCGGTGGTAGTACACAGCGATGAGCACACAGCAACAGAACAGTGCAGCAATCTGACGTAGGACATGAAGAAATGCCAATGTGACAGGAACGGACTTGGCCGGGAAGGGGATGTGAAAGAGGTGACTGCTTCAGGATTCTGACAGCTGTGGGGAAGAAGCTGTTCTTTAATCTGGTCACCTGGGCTTTCAAACTCCCATGCCTTCTCTCAGAAGAGAGAGGAGAGAATGGCCAAGGTGGTGACAACACTATGCTCCTTCCTGATGCACCGCCCCGTGAAGATGTGCTTCGCGGAAAGAAGTGACTGGGCAGTATCTATCGCTCTCTGCATAGTGTCTCGGCCCAGAGCAGGGCAGGGCAATTTCCAGAGGCCACAGGAGCAGAATTAGCGCCCCCCCCCCACACACACACACTCACTCCACGCTCAACATTCGCATCCGAATTCCCTGATGGATGGTGGAAGAGCCAGGAGGCGCTTGGGGGGGAGGGGTGGTAAGGAGTGGGTAAAGCCGTTGTCCCACAGCCCCAGAGTTATGGGTTCAATCCCGACGTCCGACACTGTGTGTCTGTGTCTGGAGTTAACTCCCACTTCCCACATTCCAAACCATGTGCGCAATCAGTGGGATAACGGGCCGAGTGAGGGGTAGAATGGGGAGGGCATTTGACGGGAATGAACGGTTTGTTGAGAGGGGATGATTTACTGAGAGTATCAGGCAACAGGTGAGTACATCCAGTAGGCACGGTAGCGTGGCAGTTACTGCAATCGCTTTACAGCGCCAATGATTACCCTTCGAGACTCAACTCCCTCCGCAGCGGAGGCAGAGGGTCAGGAACATGAAACTCGTTATCATTTCAGGTCTGAAAATATGTCCCCTTGGTGTCTTCATTTCGGAAGATAAGCCTATTGCAAAGAAGAGCTGAAGGCAGTCCCTGATTTTGTTCATTTACAGTTAGTCGAAAGAACACAGCGGTATTCACTGGATGAAATCCTCAGTCGACAACTATTAGGAACTAATACTCAGGTTTATAATACTGTGGTAGTATTGCTCGCGTTCTAATCAGTATTTCATTTAAGTACATAATTTGTTACTCAGTTAAAGTTTTTTTAAAAAAATAAAACTTTTTAACTATCTCTGTGAAACTTTGGCTAATTGGGGCAGCCACTTAACAGAGCCAAAATGTACTGGTCTCGGTGTGTCCCAGTTAGCAGGATCCGCTGTATCTGTAAATACCTCAGCCAGTTAGTTGGTCCTTTAGTACTCGGCCTGGCTTACTGTCCGGATCAGACACCTTCTGTGGATTCACTCTCTTGAAGAATGCTTAGACCCTTCACTGATGCTACTGTACATGCCCGTGATGGAACAGCCCGTCCAGCACAGTACTGTTCTGTGTTTAATGCTCTATCGAAGGCACAAAGCACATGGCATCATTAAACTGTGATGCTGCTGCAGGTTGGGGTTTCCTTGCACCTGTACATCCTGTACGTACATGTCTGTGCGTACTTACTGCCCGTTACACCGCTGGCGTTCAGGGCAGCAATGAAGCTCCTCCACCCCTGCTGGTGGTCAGGACTTCCTTCATCATGTCAGTAGCTCCTCATTTTTCACTACTGTCAGCCATGCAACTCTTGCATGGGCACTCAGGAATACCGTCACACTTGGATGTAAGAGGAATCTTTATTTCTGCCTCCGTAGAAATCTTTTTGACCACTCGGGGTTGTTAGCCTTGAGCTGAACTCTCGAACCTGGAAGACTGGTGGACCACTCTTAGTCTGGCCTCAACCCTTTGACCTGTTTGGCATGAGAGACCCTACCAAGAGTAAAAGCACAAAGACCTGACTGCAGTCAACATAGCTCTCCGGGTCATTGAGGCAGGCCTCCAAACCTCGGCAAGGTTGTGCTCCTCTTGGAGGAGGTACACTTGTGCATGTGACACTAAAATCGACTTCTGACCTATTGAAATCTTCTCATGCTAATGTCTGTGTATACTTTTGTATTTGACCTCTCTTAGTCTGTGTCCATGTCTGACCTTGAAGTTAGGGATTTCCAGGAAGAGGAATCTGCCCTGTGCAGAGAGATTATGGTTGGCCTGCTCCCATTGGGACATGCGAGATACTGGGAGGGACGGATAGGGGAGATGCTGGCATCTGGACTGGGAGTTTGAGATGGTCAGGAAACATTACTACACTCTACGTTTTTATCACTCTGCCTCCAGAGGTGTTTAGAGAAACAGTGTAGAACAGGCTTTTCCAGTCCAACGAGTCCAGCAACCCGAGCCTAATCACAGGACAATTCAGAATGACCGATAAACCGACTAATCATACGTCTCTGGAACGTGGGGGGACCCAGGTGCTCACCGAGAGAACGCGCAAACTCCATACAGCCGGTGCCAGAATTGAACTTCGACTCTCCCAGCTGTAATGGCTCGCACTACCCTCTATGCTACTGTGTCTTCAGGTTCAAGTTTATGGTGTTCAGTTCTGGTTGTCTCATTATAGGAGGGATATGGAAGCTTGAGGGAGGGTGTAAAGGAGATTTTCCAGGATGCTGCCTGGATTAGAGAGCATGTCTGATGAGCATAGACTGAGTGAGCTAGGACTTTTCTCCCTGGAGAGAAGGAGGATGAGAGACGCCTTGATAGAGGTGTACAAGATGTTAAGAGGCATTGATAGAGTGGACATCCAGAGACTTTCCCCCAGGGTGGAAATGGCTAATAGAAAGGGCATCATTTTAATGTGTTTTGAAAGTGTAGGGGGAATGATAGAGGTAGGTTTATTTTTTACCCAGAGAGAGGTGGGAGCATTGAACACACTGCCAGGAATGGTGGTAGATGCAGGTACATTAGGGACATCTACAAAACTCCTGGATAGGCACATGGATGATAAAAAAATATGGAGGGTTATGTAGAAAATGAAGCAATTTCACTACCTCAACAAGTTAGGCACCACGAAGAATTTGAAGGTATCGACAATCATCTTCAAAGTTACAATGGAAATGAAGATTTGAAGGATGCAATTGTTGAAAATATTGTCTGAAGACTGTTCATTATCTGCACTAGGTGTCTGCTGTGATTTACAGTCAATCAAATGAATGCAGCAGCATACAGTGGATGAATTCCTCTGTCGATAACTATGAGGAACTAATGTACAGTTTTATCCTACGATAGTAGGATTGATAGTGTTCTCATTTGTATTTCATTTAAATACATAATTTGTTACTCAGTTAAATGAAACTTTGTCTTTTATTAATATACTTTTTAACTATTGCCATGGAACTTCAGTTAATTGGAGCAGCCACATAATTGGGCCAAAATGCGCTGGTCCTGATGTGTCCCAGTTAACTGGAATCCACTGTATTCCACAACCCATGGACTCATTTTCAAGGACTCTACAACTTTTGTTCTCAATATTATTTACTATGTATTTATGTTTTTATTATTATTTGTGTTTGCTTTACAATTGCACTGTCTCTCTTCGGTTGTGCATCTGTCCATTTGTGGTTGTGTATATTTGTTCTACTGTGAATGAATCTCAGGGTAGAATAGGTACTTTGATAAGAAAGTTACTTTGAACCTTGGCTGTCTGTAAGGAGTTTTACATTCTCCCCATGACCTCGCGAGTTTCTTCCAGGTGCTCCAGTTTCCTCCCACATTCCAGAGACAAAGGGGTTAGTGCTAGTAAGCTGTTGGCACTGGAAGCATGGCAACACCTGCAGGCTGCAGCCAGCACACCCTCGGACGTGTTGGTTGTTGATGCAAATGACACACCTCACCGTATGTTACAACGTTTTGATGTACATGTGACAAATAAGGCTGATAAATCAAGAGATGAGGAAAGGTCAAAGAACAGATAGGAGCTTATTGAATGGTCAAACAGGTGTGAGGGGCCAAATAGCCTTCCCATTGCTTCTGTCTTCTGTATGGAAACCCCATTGTAGTCCCCTTGTAGCACACAATACTCCTATCTTGTGTTACTATAGTACGTGAACATAATAACACACAAAAAATGCTGGAGGAACAACATCTGTGGAGAGGAACAGACAGTTGATGTGTTGGGCTGGGATCCTTCATTAGGACTGGAAAGGAAGGGGGCAGAAGACACATTGAGAAGGTGGAAGGAGGGGGAGGAGAACAAGCAGGCAGGTGATGGGTGAGACCAGGTGAGGGGGAAGGTGGGTGAATGGAGGAGGGATGAAGTAAGAAGCTGGGTGGTGATAGGTGGAAGAGGTAAAGGGCTGAAGAAGAAGGAATCTGATAGGAGAGGACAGTGGGCTGTGGAAGAAAGGGAAGGAGATGGAAGATGAGAGGGAAGAGAAGGGGTAAGAGGGGAGTGAAAAGAGGGAAATGAAGAAGAGAGAAGAAGGAGGGAGGAAGAAATTACCAGAAGTTTGAGAAATCGATGTTCATGCCATCAGGTTGGAGGCTACCCCAATGGAATATAAGGTGTTGCTCCTCCAACATGAGTGCGGCAGTAGAGGAAGCCATGGACTGACTTGTTGGAATAGGAATGGGAAGTGGAAGTAAAGTGGGTGGCCACCAGGAAATCTCGCCTGTTGTGGCGACGGAATGAAGGTGCTGGACCAGTGTAAGGGAGCTATGTACCACTTTGCACTTCCAGTCTGCAATAGGTATTAGTTTCTATTTTTAAAACTTGATTTTGATTTGTAAAGCGATGAATATTTTCAAATGGTTGCAGGTGGATTAAAAACGCAGAGTGAGACAGACCCCTCAGCTGTGGTGCGTGGATAGGAGAGGTTTATGGGTCAAGTGAGGGCAGATGGGATGAACCCGCTGGACAACGCATTCAGCATGGACGACTAGGGATGGAGGGCCTGTGTCTGGGCTGGGTGACTCTGATACTGGCAGAGAATGATAATATTCAGGCAACAAACACATAATCACCCATTTTAAATCAATGATTTTTTTATTAGTGGGAAACTGAACAGGAATCAGAAAATAAATCCAGTGCTTCAGCCTTTATATGTGTGACTAAAAATTACCAGTGACTGGTTAGGTGTGATTAAGTTAACACTTGGCTTTCTGGAGAGCTTCGTGTTGAGATACAGAGAGAGGCTGGCCACTCACCATCACGTCACTCTTCCCCGCACCCCACCCCCCACAACTCCAGCTCACATCAGTGAATCGCAGCTTTCATCATTATACGGAATAATCACCAGTAGCGTTTCTCTTAAAAAGTGTGTGTTACTGAGGGCACTATGAATCCAAGCCTGCTGCCTCTGGATTACTGATCTCCAATCAGTTGCTGCGTAGCTTCCATCCGTGAATAAGTCAAATCATCTTCATAAAAATCCCTGTCTGCCTTGGGATAATCCTGATTAAGAGAGGGAGAGATTCAGAGTCACTGAGTGGTGCAGTAGCATAGTAAACCCCCCACCAAGCCCAGCTCAAAGTGAAAGGAGGAAGGTTGGGCTTTCGCCTAGTAAATCCATCCTGTGAAATCCTAGTGCTACAGAAATGCCAACACAAGCTCCAGACACCTCATCCCTCAGTACCACCCCTCCCACAGTGTGACCCTCCCTCAGTACCACCCCTCCCACAGTGTGACCCTCCCTCAGTACCGCCCCTCCCACAGTGGGACCCTCCCCCAGTACCACCCCTCCCACAGTGTGACCCTCCCTCAGTACCACCCCTCCCACAGTGCGACCCTCCCTCAGTACCACCCCTCCCACAGTGTGACTCTCCCTCAGTACCACCCCTCCCACAGTGTGACCCTCCCTCAGTACCACCCCTCCCAGTGTGACCCTCCCTCAGTACCGCCCCTCCCACAGTGCGACCCTCCCTCAGTACCACCCCTCCCACTGTGACCCTCCCTCAGTACCACCCCTCCCACAGTGGGACCCTCTCTCAGAACCACCCCTCCCACAGTGTGACCCTCCCTCCGTACCACCCCTCCCACAATGTGACCCTCCCTCAGCACCACCCCACCCACAGTGCGACCATCCCTCAGCACCATCCCTCCCACAGTGGGACCCTCCCAGAGCACCACCCCTCCCACAGTGGGACCCTCCCTCAGTACCACCCCTCCCACAGTGTGTCCCGCCCTCAGTATCACCCCTCCCACAGTGTGACCCTCCCTCAGTACCACACCTCCCACAGTGTGACCCTCCCTCAGTACCACTCCTCCCACAATGAGACCCTCCCTCAGTAACACCCCTCCCAGTGTGACCCTCCCTCAGTACCACCCCTCCCACAGTGTGACCCTCCCTCAGTATCACCCCTCCCTCAGTACCACCGCCCCCACAGTGTGACCCTCCCTCAGTACCACCCCTCCCACTGTGACCCTCCATCAGTACCACCCCTCCCACAGTGTGACCCTCCCTCAGTACCGCCCCTTCACAGTGTGACCCTCCCACAGTACCATCCCTCCCACAGTGCGACCCTCCCTCAGTCCCACCCCTCCCAGTGTGACCCTCCCTCAGTACCACCCCTCCCACAGTGGGACCCTCTCTCAGTACCACCCCTCCCACAGTGTGACCCTCTCTCAGTATCACCCCTCCCACAGTGTGACCCTCCCTCGGTACCACCCCTCCCACAGTGTGACCCTCCCTCAGCGCCACCCCTCCCACAGTGGGACCCTCCCTCAGTACCACCCCTCCCACAGTGTGTCCCTCCCTCAGTATCACCCCTCCCACAGTGTGACCCTCCCTCAGTACCACACCTCCCACAGTGTGACCCTCCCTCAGTACCACTCCTCCCACAATGAGACCCTCCCTCAGTAACACCCCTCCCAGTGTGACCCTCCCTCAGTATCACCCCTCCCTCAGTACCACCGCCCCCACAGTGTGACCCTCCCTCAGTACCACCCCTCCCACAGTGACCCTCCATCAGTACCACCCCTCCCACAGTGTGACCCTCCCTCAGTACCGCCCCTTCACAGTGTGACCCTCCCACAGTGACCCTCCCTCAGTCCCACCCCTCCCAGTGTGACCCTCCCTCAGTACCACCCCTCCCACAGTGGGACCCTCTCTCAGTACCACCCCTCCCACAGTGTGACCCTCTCTCAGTATCACCCCTCCCACAGTGTGACCCTCCCTCGGTACCACCCCTCCCACAGTGTGACCCTCCCTCAGCACCACCCCTCCCACAGTGGGACCCTCCCTCAGTACCACCCCTCCCACAGTGTGAGCCTCCCTCAGTATCACCCCTCCCACAGTATGACTCTCCCTCAGTACCACCCCTCCCACAGTGGGACCCTCCCTCAGTACCACCCCTCCCACAGTGTGACCCTCCCTCAGTATCACCCCTCTCTCAGTACCACCGCCCCCACAGTGTGACTCTCCCTCAGTACCACCCCTCCCACAGTGACTCTCCCTCAGTATCACCCCTCTCTCAGTACCACCGCCCCCACAGTGGGACCCTCCCTCAGCACCACCCCTCCCACAGTGGGACCCTCCCTCAGTACCACCCCTCCCACAGTGTGACCCTCCCTCAGTATCACTCCTCCCACAGTATGACTCTCCCTCAGTACCACCCCTCCCACAGTGGGACCCTCCCTCAGTACCACCCCTCCCACAGTGTGACCCTCCCTCAGTATCACCCCTCTCTCAGTACCACCCCTCCCACAGGGGACCCTCCCTCAGTACCACCCCTCCCACAGTGTGACCCTCCCTCAGTATCACCCCTCCCACAGTATGACTCTCCCTCAGTACCACCCCTCCCACAGTGGGACCCTCCCTCAGTACCACCCCTCCCACAGTGTGACCCTCCCTCAGTACCACCGCCCCCACAGTGTGACCCTCCCTCAGTACCACCCCTCCCACAGTGACTCTCCCTCAGTACCATCCCTCCACACTGTGACTCTCCCTCAGTACCACCCCTCCCACAGTGACCCTCCATCAGTACCACCCCTCCCACAGTGACCCTCCATCAGTACCACCCCTCCCACAGTGTGACCACCCCTCCCACAGTGTGACCCTCTCTCAGTACTATCCCTCCACACTGTGACTCTCCCTCAGTACCACCCCTCCCACAGTGTGACCCTCCCACAGTGTGACCCTCCCACAGTGCGACCCTCCCTGAGTACCACCCCTCCCACAATGTGACCCCCCTCAGTACATGAGAAGCCAGTGACTGATATTGCTAGGTCAGACAGGCAGGTAATGGAGCAGCTAGTCTCCCTGTGACTCACCAACCAGCCTGTCCTTTGGGATATGTAGAAGCCTCCAATGCGATCCAAAGGCACTGTGATTCTCCTCCTGGAACAAGTACAGAAAGGGTTAACCCAGTGGCTCAAGGGGAAGATGGAGACACAATACAATTAACCCTGACAGAAACAATGGCATTGTGCCTGTTTCAGATTGGAAAGTCAAATCTACTCCTCTTGTCTTATTTTTCTAGGCTCCATGTACCTATCTAAGAGTCTTAATTCAAAAGACCCAATTTAATCCGCCTCTACCACTGTCATTGGCAGTGCATTCCACACACCCACCACTCCCTGTGTGAAAAACTTACCTCTGACCTCCTCACGTTATCTATTTCCAAGCACCTTAAAACCATGCCCCCTCGTGTTAGCCATTTCAGCTCTGGGAAAAAGCCTCTGACTATCCACACAATCAATGCCTCTCATCATCTATATACACCTCTATCAAGTCACCTCTCATCCTCCATCACTCCAAGGAGAAAAGGCTGGGTTCACTCAAACTATTCTCATAAGGCATGCTCCCCTATCTAGGCAACATCCTTGTAAATCTTCTCTGCACTCTCTCTATTGTATCCATACCCTTCCCCCTTCCTGTAGTGAGGTGACCAGAATTGAACACAATACTCCAAATGGGGTCTAACTAAGGTCTTGTATAGCTGTAACATTACCTCACGAGTCTTGAACTTAATCCCATGGTTGATGGATGCTAACACACCATACACCTTCTTAACATCACTGCCAACCTGTGCAGCAGCTTTGAGTGTCCTAGGGACACAGATCCAAGATCTCTCAGATCCTCCACACTGCTAAGGGTCTTACCATTAATATTATATTCAGTCTTCAAATCTGACCTACCAAAATGAACCACTGGAAACCTTCCCGAACACACCTAACAAACTCCACCCCATCTAAGCCCCTTGCTCTTAGGGAGATGCCAGTCAATATTAGGAAAGTTAAAATCTCCCATTACAACAACCCCATTTTTATTGCACCATTCCAGAATCTGCCTCCCCATCTGCCCATCTGCTCCTCAATGTCCCTGTTACTATTGGGGGAGGAGGGGTCTATAAAAGTCACTCAGTAGAGATATTGCCGCCTTCCTGTTTCTGACTTCCACCCACATTGACTCAGTAGACAAACCCTCCATGACTTCCTCCTTTTCTGCAGCCGTGACACTATCCCTGATTAGCAGTGCCATGCCCCCACCTCTCTTGCCTTTCTCCCTGTCCTTTTTGAAACATGTGAAGCCCAGCACACTTAGCAGACATTCCTGCTCCTGAGACATCCAAGTCTCTGTAATGGCCACAACGTCACATTTCCACATATTGATCCATGCTCTAACTTCACCCGCTGTGTTTATGATGCTCCTTGCATTAAAATAGACACATCTCAACCATCTGGCTGAGTGCTTCTCTGCGCTATCATCTGCCTATCCTTCCTCACAACTCCCTACAAGCTGTCTCCACCCCATCCTCTGCCTCTTCACTTCGCTTCCCACTCCCTGCAAATCTAGTTTAAACCCGCCCCAATAGCTTTAACAAACCTCCCTCCCAGGATATCAGTTCCTCTCCAGTTCAAGAGCAACCCATCCCAATTGTACAGGTCACCCCCTTCCCCAGAAAAAGTTCCAATGATACAAGAACTTGAAACCCTGTCCCTGCACCATATCCTCAGCCAATCATTTGTCTGTGCAAGCTTCCTGTTCTGACCTTCACTAGCTCATGGCACTGGGTGTAATCCAGAGATTACCACCTTGGAGACCCTGCTCTACAGCCTCCTTCCTAACTCCCTAAACTTACTGAGCAGGACCTCCACCCCTCTCCTGCCTACGTCATTGGTACCAACATGTATCACGACCTCTGGCTGCTCACCCTCCAATTCAACAATATTCTGCAACCGCTCAGAGTAATCCTGGACCCTAGCACCGGGAGGCAACACATTATCCTGGCGTTTCTTTTGCTGCCGCAGATTCTCCTTTCTATCCTGCCAGCTATGGAGTCCCCGATGACCATTGCTCCACCTGACTTCACCCTACCCTTCTGAGGCTCAGAGCCAACCACAGTGCTATCGGTCTGGCTGCTGCTGGGCAACCCCTCAGCAGTATCAAGGGGTATTCCCGTTACTGAGGGAAACGGCCACGTGGGGACCCTGCACTGACTTCTCCCTCCCTTAACTCTCTCGTGATCACCCATCTACTCCCGAATTCTGCACTCTGGGTGTAACCACCTGCTCAAAAGTCTTATCTATCAACTGCTCTGCCTCCCGGATGTATTATTTATTTGCCTTGTTATTTGTCTTCTTTTGCAAATTGGTTGCATTTTATTTTCCTGAAATTGCCCACAACAAAAATAAATCTCAGGGTAGTATACGGTGACATAAACGTACTTTAATAATAAATGTACTTTGACCGTTGAATTTCACCGAGGTTCCACCCCGTACACTTAGTCAGAACACGGTGGTGTAATGGGTGGAACCCGCTGAGACCTGAGTTCCATTCCCCCCCTACCCCCTGCACTGTGTGTGTGTGTGTGTGTGTGTGTAATTCGCACATTCTCTCTGTGACCAGCGTGTGTTCCCCCACCACCTCTAGGATGGTCAGGTAGGCGAGCTAACAGCGTAATAGATTGGGTGCTCGATGGCCAGCATAGATTCAATGAGCCAAATGGCCTTTTCTGCGCTACATCACTCTTTGCTGAACAGGCCGGTGACCATACACACCCAGGTTGTCAGTACATGCGAGGTAGCTTTTTGCAAAATCATCACAGTACGTCACAGACACGGCAAGCATAAAAAAAGTTAAACTTAACAAACGTAATATACCAAATCCTATCTGGAGAATACCCCAACTCTGTGTAGATAGACGGGGAGAAACCTATCCACGAGTCTACATGAACTTCAGCTCGTCGTTGGAAGACCCGATCCTCCGTCACTCATCTCAATGCATGAAGATCAAGGAGGACACACTTTCGTCCGGGAAACTACAAAAATCCTGGCCGAAACACAAATCAAGAAATGAAGAGATTTCGTAGAACCTTATTTCTCAGCGGAAGACGGTGGCCAAACGTGTTAATTCCCATTCCGACGAGTCGGTCCACAGCCTCCTCGTCTTGTCCCAAGATGAAGCCACCCTCGGAGTGGAGGAGCAACACATTGTATTCCATCCGGGCAGCCTCCAAGCTGATGGCCTGAACATCAATTTCTCCCTTTGGCAAAAAAAAATCCGACCCCTTTCCCTCTTCTCCGATTCCCCACACTGGCCTCTTACCTCTTCTCACCTGCCTATCATCTTCCCCACGGTCCCCTGCTCCTTCCCTTTCTCCTATGGTCCACTCTCCCCTCCGATCAGATTCCTTCCTCTCCAGCCCACCTGGCCTGACTTTCACCTTCCAGCTACACTCCTTCCCCTGACCCACACCTTCCTGTTCTGGCATCCTGACGAAGGGTCTCAGCCCAAAACGTCGATAGTTTATTCAAGTCCACAGATGCTGCCTGCCCTGCTGAGTTCCTCCAGCATTTCGTGTGCGTTGGTTTTTTATTAGCAAGCATATTGAACTGGATGCAGTTTACGAACCACTCTGTCTGTGGGATCGAGGTCGAGGGGTGAGCCGCGGACACTCGAGGAACCAAAGCTCCCAATGACCGATAACCAGGGATACACGCCAGCGGAGGTCACCCAGCTATCGGGTTGACCAGGATCCAGCCGAGCCTAGCGGTTAACGCGACAGCCAACCACCCAGAACAACGACTCGGACCAATATACTGTACAGTAAACGCGAGCCCGCAGAAACAACACTCAACGGTGTCACCTCACCGGTGAAGAAACATGGGCAACCCAGCGTCCATGGTCAGCGAACAACCGTACAAACCAGCAGCCAACCCGAGCTTCCAGTCCTCTCTTTCAATTAAATTATACATAATTTACACAAATGAGCAAAATTAAACGTAAATCGAGGGGAACATTGTTTGAAGGAGCACTCAAGGATTAGGAGATGCTGGAGAGGGCGAGGAGACTGGCGAAGAGGGGCTGAATGGACCACTCTCATCTTACAGGTCTGAGACTGGTCGTGAGTGTGGGGCAGACCCTCGATCGAGCAGCACTCCGGTGGGGAGCGGAGCTTTGGCTCACCGGGGGAGGTTGCGAGGCAGCTGGATGGGTCGCCTCTCTGCGGAGATCCTGTCCAGGGGGTTCCCGAATCCGTGAGCTAGCGGCCCCCTCGCTCCACGCCTGCCGGGGGTCTCCGCCGACAAGTCCGGGCCCTCGAAATCGGCATCATCGGCGAACCACGAGCGCAGGGGGTTCAGCTCTGCGGCGGGGACGTCCGCGGCCTGCAGTTCCCCATCCGTCAGGGGGAAGCGAAACGGGGGGAGAGAGGGATGGAGAAAGGGAAGGGGGGAGAGAGGGTGGAGGGAGGAGAGAGGGATGGAGAAAGGGGAGTGAGGGGAGGAGGAGAGTGAGGGTGGAGGGAGGAGAGAGGTATGGAGAAAGGGAAGGGAGGGGGAGAGTGAGAGAAAGGTAGGGGTGGAGGGAAGGGGACAGAGGAGACGAGGATGGAGGGAATGGAGAGAAGGATGGAGAGAGATGGGGATACAGAAATGAGGGAGGAGAGAGGTGGGTAAGGGAGGTCAGAGAGGAGAGAGATGGTGTGTGTGAGAGGCTCTGATGTTTAGCTTCCCCTCTCCCTTACCCTCTCTATCATTCACTGCTTCTGCCCCACCCTTCCTTATCACACTCCCTCTCTTGCTCTGTCTAGTTCCCTCTCTCTCTCTGCCTCACTCCCTCCATCTTACTCCTTTCCTGTCTCTCCTTTCCTCACTCATCCTCTCTGTCTTACACCCTCTTTCTTCCTCCCTCTCTGCCTCACTCCCTCCACCCTACCCTCACTCCCTTCCCTCCTCAGCATACTCCCTTCCTTATCATTCCCTTCCTCTTTCCCTCCTTCCCCCTCACACCCTCTTTTTCACTCCCTTTCTCATTCTATCTGGTCCCCTCCCTCTATCCCTCTTTCCCTCTCATTCTCTGTCCCACACCCTCTGTCTCCCCTTCCTCCTATCTTGTTCCCTCCTTTTCTCACTCACTCTCTCCCTCCCTGCCTTTCTCCTTCTGTCCCTTACCCTGCTCCATCCCATCCCTCATTTCCCTCCTCCTTCAGCCCACCTCTTGCCCCAACAATCTCACCTGCCTTCTGCTTCTCCTGAGGACGAGGCCCCCACTCAGATGGACGAGGAGACACACCAGCAGAAGGCGGCCCAGGGCTTGGGGCAAAAACATCTGAGGGAGAAGGACACTGGTTATCAATAGGCCGGGCAGAGAACGGGTCACGGGTATAACTGCTATCCGCCCCCTGCTCTAGTAATAGTTTCAACATAAAGATTAGCTTGGTTAGTCACACGTACATCGAAACACCAAAACATAGAGTGAAATGCGTCAACAGTCCGAGGATGTGCTGGGGGCAGCCTGCGTCTCACTATCACTGGTGCTGGAATAGTGTTGTAAGACAATGGAGCAGCATTAGGCCATTCAGCCCATCGAGTCTGCTCCGCCATCCAATCAGAGGCTGATTTATTTTCCCTCTCAACCCCATTCTTCTGCTTTTCTTTGACACCCTGACTAATCACAAACCTATCAACCTCTGCTTTGAATATACCCAATGACTTGCCCCCCGACAGCCATCCGTGGCAATGAATTCTACAGATTCACCACCCTCCGGCTAAAGAAAGGGACACCCTTCTATTCTGAGGCAATTCCCTCTGGTCCTAGACTCTCCCACTATTACAAACATCCTCTCTATGTCCTTTCAATATCTGATAGGTTTCAATGAGATCCCCCCAGTAAACTCCAGAGAGTACAGGCTGATAAACCTCAAATGTTCCTATTAACGCTTTCATTTCTGGGATAATTCTCATAAATATCTTCTGGAGCTTCTCCAATGCTAGCCCAGCATATCATTTCTTAGGTAAGGGGCCCAAAACTTCTCACAGTACTCCAAGTGCGGTCTGACCAAAGCCTCGGTATTACATTCCTGCTTTTATATTCTTGTCCTCTCGACCGGAATCTCCTGAATCTGCTCGCACTGCGTTCCCGACCACAATACCTTCCCCTCCTCTCCCCTCTGGTTCTTCGCTCCGTATCCTCTGGGCACCCGCCCTCCTATCCCCGGAACAGTTTCCCCATATTCACTGTCCCTCCCCCCCTAGATTCCCAGCACCTCCATCAGCCCGTCCTGAACCTACTCTGAGGGAGCACCCCCAGGTCCCCGGAATCCCCTGGAACTGATATGACTTTGGTATGTCACCAAAGGCACTCACAAATTTCTACAGATGTAACCCAGTGAAGAGCATTCTAACGCTGCATCACCGTCTGGTATGGTGCGAGGGGTAGGGGGGGATACTGCACTGGATCGAAGTAAGCTGCACAGAGTTGTGAACTCAGGCAGCCCCATCATGGGCACTGACCTCCGTAGTATCCAGGACATCTTCAAGGCGCGATACCTCAAAAAGGCAGTGTCCATCATTAAACACCCACATCACCCAGGACATGCCCTTTTCTCACTGTTACCATCAGGAAGGAGGTACAGGAGCCCGAAGGCACACACTCAGTGATTCAGGAACACCTTCTTTCCCTCTGCTATCTGATTTCTGAACGGACATCGAACCCATGAACACTACATCACTACTTTTTATTTCTATTTTTGCACTACTTATTTAATTTAACTATTTAATATATATATATATTTCCTGCTGTAATTCACAGTTTTTTCTATATTATATATTACATTGCACTGCAGCTGGAAAGACAACAGATTTCATGACATATGCCAGCGATAATAAATCTGATTCCAATTCTGAACATCCTTCTGCCCGGGACCATCTCTCCAAATTTCACTGTTCTTTTCTTTCAAGGACCTCACCACCTCTAACTCTGAGCTGGGAAGTGTTTTCCCTGATGCCCAGTGTGTGCACTCCCCAAGTGATATTAGCCAGCATCGAACGAATAAAAGTCCTGCACAGCAAAGGCCCCTCAGCTCACAAAGTTGTGCTCATCCTTTAACCAAATCCAAGATCAATCTAACCCTTCCCTCCCACATTATCCTCCATTTTTCTACAATCCACGTCACTTAAATCTCCCTAACGTATCTTCCTCTACCGTCACCTCTGGCAGGGTGTCCCTCGCACCCACCACTCTCTATGACACCCCTCCTAAGCTTTCCGCCAGTCACCTTAAACTTCTGTCATTTCCACTCTGGGTCTCCACTCAACCTATGCCCCTTATCACCTTCTACACCTCTGTCGTGTCACCTCTCATTAAAACAATTTACTTGGTAAATACCTCAGCCTCTTGTGGATCTTATCTTGTCTGCTACAGAGAACACATTCATGTGATTCACCACCATTAAGCCTACTGCAGTATCTATGTTAAAACCTTCTAAACATGGTGGGAATCCGCAAAGCAAATGAAACGAGACAATAATCTGCAAAGCTATTAATCGATAATCCCTCCCAACCTTTATTTGGAGATACTCACACCTTCAGTGTCTTAGTCAACCTTCTTCAGCCCCTTTCTTCGCTGCCTTTGGGATACACGGACTCTGCACTGCCTCCTCGTGTCAAGGGATTTATACAGTGTGCACTGGGTGGGTTTTTAACAAGTTTAAAGTCACGTGGATTGCTTTGACCTGGGTTCATTTGGGTTATTTTTTCCCCTCCCTATTTTAATCTTAATAAAAATCAATTGAAAACACAGTGGAGATCTACCCCTCCCAAAAACACAGACAGAGAGATGGTTTCAAAGTCAAAGTAAAAATAGTATCAAAGTACCTATGTGTCATGACATACTACCTTGAGATTAATTTTCCTGAAGACATTTACAGTAAAGAAATACAATAGAATATATGAAAAACTATACATAAACAAAGACCGAAACAATGAATGTACAAAAGAGGGAAAACAAATAAAAAATACTGAGAACATGAGTTGTAAAGTCCTTGAAAGTGAGTCTGTAGGTCATAGAATCAGGTCAGAGTTGTGGTGAGAGAAGTTATCCACACCAGTTTAGAAGTCTGATAGTTGAAGGGTAATAACTCTTCCCGAGCCTGGTTGTGTTGTACCTAAGGCTCCTGTACCTTCTGCCCGATGATAGTAGTGGGAACTGACCTGGCACCTTTGTGTCAAGTGAGTTTCAGACACAGTGGACAACGTCGCTTCAATGGATTTGATCACTAACTGGGTTCTCACTTCCGCAGCCCAATTTGAGCAGAAAGACCAACAAAAAGTTTAAAGAAATGTTATCTTGTAGAACTCTGATTATCCAGCACCATCAGGACTTTGGAGAATGCTGCAGATTTTATGAAATATTGTTAGTTATTCTTAAAATGAGTGGCATGGTAGCATAGTGGTTAGTATAACACTTCACTGCATCAGCAGTCCGCGATTGGAATTCAGTTCCTGCCTCTGCCAGTAAGGACTTCGGACTTTCTTCCCATTACACTGTGGGTTTCTTCCGGTGCTCTGGTTTCCTCCCACATTCCAAAGACATACCAGTAAGTTGTGGGCATGCTATGTTGACACCAGAAGTGTTGTGACACTTGTGGGCTGTGCCCAGCACATCATCGGATGTGTTGGTCATTGACACAAACACCAGAACCAGGGGAGGAGAAGATGGCGGTGCGATGCAGCATGCGCGGCGGCTCCAAATTGATATCGTATTTATGTAGTTGGATGCCGTGCACAATCCTGATTTGATGGAGGCAGCCGTGAGAAGCACGGAGGAACATCTGGAGAAACTTCCGAAATGCCTGCTTCGTTGCTGTTGCTACTGTGTTACTGAGAATCTCTGGAGGGGAAGGCCCGAATCCTTGGTTTTGCCTATTGCCTGTTGCCAGGGCCGGGGTCAAAGCGCTCGGCAGAGATGGTGCTTGGTGTCAGAGGCTTGAAGTTTTCGGACGGACTCGGAGTTGGACTGTGGTCGAGTGCTTCCAGGATGCTGCATCGACAAGTTTGCGGTGCTGGAAGCTCATGGCAGGAAGAGTTTTCTTCCTTCAACCATCTCCGTGAGATGATGGGATTTTCGAGAGACTTTGAGGCTTTTTTTTACCGTGCCCATGGTCTGTTCTTCTATCAAATTACGGTATTGCTTGCACTGTTGTAACTATCTGTTATAATTATGTGGTTTTTGTCAGTTTTTTTAGTCTTGGTTTGTCTTGTGTTTCTGTGATATCATTCTGGAGGAACAAATTGCATCATTTCTTAATGCATGCATTACTAAATGACAATAAAAGAGGACTGCGTGTCCTCATAATCCAATCTAATCTAATGTTTCGACGTACATATAATAAATAAAAGTTAATCTTTAATCTTAACCTTTAATGTTTTTAAAATGATACACAATGGTGTTTTTTCCAGTGAAAACAGTAAGTGTGGGAAATGGGGCCTGAGTGGGTTTACAGGGAAATAGGACCCTGGTGGGTTTAAAGGGAGTGTGGGGAACATTACTCAATGAGGCAGACACTGGATTATCAGAATTTCTAAACTGTCAGACGGAGAATTATCGGAGTCTTACTGCGATTGAATTGCCTCTGTAAAACACAGTCCCCACCAGGTTAAAGAAAATACCGACTGCACGAGAAACACAAGAGATTCTGCAGATGCTGAAAATCCAGAGCAACACACACAAAATGCTGGAGGAACTCAGTAGGTCAGGCAGCATCTACGGAGAGGAATAAACAGTCAATATTTCAGGCCGAGAAAAGCAGCAGCAGAGGAAGCCATGGACAGATGTCACCACGGAAACGGGCAGTGGAATTGATATGAGTGGCCATCAGGAGGTCCTCCCCCTTGCAGTGCTGGATGAAGCACTCCCCCAGCCTGCATCAGGTCCCGGTGATGTGGAGGTCACTGTACCTCACTGATGCAGTATATAACTCTCCACTGAGCTACCCTGCTTAAAATGACAATTTTCTTTCAACCTATCAGAGACATTCATGCCAACAGCCAGTTCAAGTGTCAGAGTGATACACAGTGGTCCAGAGCATTAACTATAGGAAAGGAGAAGCTTTTTCCCACAGTGTACTCCCAACAAGAGCTGGCTCACGTTGACCAGATCACCTGCTTCTGTGTTCTTTTAAGGAATTACTTGAAACTGGATGATCTACTGAGTTCCCAGATCACTGCCTGTGTTTAAATTTTCATTGATGGTGGAATTATTTGGGACATGCAGACCCGATATATTTTCACTAACAATGAACCTGCATTTGTTGGATGCGTTCAGGGGATTTTAATTTTTTTGTGTTTATGACTGATAAAAATCATCCAGGTGTTCTTCCTGTGGTCTGTTCTCCTATTTTCTTTCTTCTTCCTGGTGGCCACATATTTTAATTCAATTCCCATACCCATTCCAATATATCTGTCCATGTTCTCCTCTACAGCCATGATGAGGCCGCTCTCAGGCTGGAGAAGATCATCTCATATTCCAACTGGGTAGCCTCTAACTTGACGCCACGAACATCAATTTCTCCAACTTCTGGTAATATCTCACCCACTCCCCTCTCTTTTATCGTCCATTCCCCATTTTGGTTCCGGTTTCACCCTTCTCCTTGTCTGCCCATCACCTCCCTCTGCTTCCCCTCCTCCTTCCCTTTAGAATAGAATAGAGCTTAGTCATTGCTCAGGACAACGAGATTGCAGTTCTACTCCAGTCCGTGTAAAACTGATAGTTACGATGCATGCTTAGTTACAACAAAAGTTCCCATATTCCTCCCATGGTCCACTCTCTTCTCCTATCAGACTCCTTCTTCAGCCCTTTACCTCTTCCACCCATCATCTCTCAGCTTCTTACTTCATCACCCCACCCCACCTGCACACCTTCCCCCTCACTTGGTCCTTCCTTTCACCTGCCAGCTTGTACTCTTCCCCCTCCCTCCACCTTCTTATCCTGGCTTCTGTCCCCTTCCCTTCCAGTCCTGATGAAGGGTCTCAATCCAAAATGTCAACTGTTTATTCATTTCCATGGATGCTGCCCAACCTGCTGAGTTTTTCCAGCAGTGTGTGTGTGCGTGTGCGTGCGTGTGTGTGTGTGTGTGTGCGTGTGTGTGCGCGTGCGCGCGTGTGTGTGCGTGTGCGCGCGTGTGTGTGTGCGTGTGTGTGCGTGCGTGTGTGCGCGTGTGTGTGTGCGTGCGTGCGTGTATGTGTGTGTGTGCGTGTGTGTACGCGTGTACGTGTGTGTGCGCGCGCACGCGTGCGTGTGTGCGTGTGCGCGCGTGTGTGTGCGTGTGCACGTGTGTGTGCGCGCGCGTGCGTGTGTGCACGTGTGTGTGTGCGCGCGTGTGTGCACACGTGTGTGCGTGTGTGTGCGTGCGTGTGTGTGCGTGTGTGTGTGTGCGTGTGTGTGTGCGCACGTGTGTGTGTGTGCGTGTGTGTGTGCGCACGTGTGTGTGTGTGTGTGTGTGTGTGTGTGTGTGTGTGCGTGTTTTTTTTTAGTCATTGCCGACACTTGTCTGATGGTAGAACATTCCGAAAGCTAATTAGATACTGGAATTAAATTTTAAAATATCTTTGATCCAAAGCTGTGGATTTGGGAGGAGGTAGCACTGGTTGTCTTGCTCCTGGGACCGGCCAAACTGGCTATCCATGGGTCACAGAGGTGGGCAACTGAGGGCTCCACCCCTGTTGACTGCCTAGCAATCTTACAGGGGTAAGTTCGTGCTCAGCTGCTCCTGGAAAGAAAATGTGTGGTGTCCACAGTCACTATGGAGGAGTTCTGGGATCATTGCACACTGAAGGGGATAAATGGCATCCTGAATATAAGCAGCAGATAGAGTTAAACTCAGAAAAGTGTTAAGATATTCACTTTGGAAGGTCGAACTTGAAGGAAGAGTACAGGGTTAATGATAGGATGTAGAGGTACAGAGGGATCTTGGTGTCCAGTCACGTAAGTTGTTGGGGTGGGTAAGAAGACATGTGGTGTGTTGGAGTTCATTACTCGGGGGAGGGGGATGGGGATTGAGTTCAGGAGCCATGAGATAATGTTGCAGCTCTATAAAATCCTGGTTAGACCACATTTGGAGTGTTCAGTTCTGATCGCTTCATTATAGGAAGGGAGTGGAAGCTTTAGTGAACGTGCAGAGGAGATTTACCAGGCTGCTGCCTGGGTTAGAGAGTATGACTTATGAGGAAAGGTTGAGTGAGCTGGGACTTTTCTCTTTGGAGTGAAGGAGAATGAGAGGTGACTTGATAGAGGTGTACAAGACGATAATAGCCATAGATAGAGTGGGTAGCCAGAGACTTTTCCCCGAGGTGGAAATGGCTAATGCATGGGTGGATATTTTAAGGTAATTAGAGGAAAGATGGGGGGCGGGGGATGTGAGAAGTATGTTTTTTACATGGAGAAAGAGGCGAGTATGTAGGACACCCTGCCAGCAGTGGTGGTAAAGGCAGATACATTTTTTTTAGATTATGGGGACACTCAGTCCTCATTTTGGGCATTTAAAAAACACTTAGATAGGCACCAGGAATGATAGAAAAATGGAGGGAGGTCTATGTAGGGAGAAGGGTTAGAGTAAGTTAAAAAGTCAAAGTTAAGAAGGGCTTGTACTATGTTGTAATGTTCTGTGTTCGATAGTTAAGAGTTACAAACAACACAGAAACAGGCCCTTCAGCCCATTCAGTCAAACCTACCTGCTATTCTGCCTAGTCTCACCAACCTTCACCCTCTAACCCTTCCCATCCAAACTTCACTTAAATACAGTAGCTGTCGCCCTTTAACCTTGGTATCATCCAGACTCAAAGTTCAAAGTACATATACGTCACCATTACAACCTTGAGATTCCTTACTTTGTGGGCATTCACAGTAAGTACAAAGATACACAATAGAATCAATGAAAAACATACACAACAGACAGACAAACAACCAACGTGCAAAAGACAAACCATGAAAATACAGAAACAATACATAAATAAATAAATATTAAATTTTGAGAACGTGAGATGAAGAGTCTTCGAATGTGAGTCCATAGGTTGTGGGAACAGTTCAGCTTTGCATTGAGCGAAGTTATCTCCTCTGGTCCAACCTTGCCATGGTTGGAAGGCTTGTGTGCCTCAACCACCGGGAGAGCTTTGTTGGTTGGAGTCAGGGCTTTGTGCTTTGGCTCTTGGTAGGGTCACCCGTGCTAAACAGGTCAAAGGGTGGAGGCCAGACTGAGTGGTCCACCGGCCCTCCAGATTCGGGGGCTCAGCTCAGGGCTAACAACCCTGACTGGTCAAACAAAGTTGTTACGGAAATAGCAATGAAGAATCCTTCAATATCTGAGTGAGATGGGATTCCTGAGCCTCCACCCAGGACTGCAGTGAAAATGGAGAGGAATCTATCAACACGGTGAACATCGTCAGAGATGGAGGACCTTCATAGGTGTAACGGGCAGTAAGCAGAACCTGGTGGTACGGAAATATTTTAATTTGACTGCTGTTTAGTTATTGTTGTAGTGACTTGCAGAACATTTAATAAACTTGCTTTTGTGAAAAACAAGCCCTGGGTGTTAAGCAAATACAATTCATGATGGATTTCAGAAATTAAAAGACAACATAAGTTAGCAGATTTCTGAATGACCTGAAACGATAACCTGTTTCTCTCCTCTTATACGCTGCTTGATTCCGGAGGTAGAGGCCTGAAGGTCAAAGCCCCTGGGTCAGCTTGTCCAAAAGTCAGAAGCCCGATATCTGAGAGTCTGGGTCACGGACAGAAGGTTGAAGTCCTGATGTGGAGATTCTGAGGCCAAGGACTGGAGGCCCGATGTGGCCTATCCTGGGTTTGGAGGCTGTGTGTGTGAGAGAGATGGTGAGTGGGAAAGGGGATTGTTGTGCTATTTCTTTTGTCTTGCTTTATTCTGTTATTGTTGTTGCTGACTGTGTTGTTCTGCTGAACATTGTGGGTATGCTATGTTGGTGCTGGAAGCGTGGTGTCACCTGTAGTCTGTCACAAGCACATCCTCGGACTGTGTTAGTCATTGACGCAAAAAGTTGCATGTTTGGATGTACATGTGACATATAAAGCTCGTCTTCATCTGTGAATGCAGTAAGAAATAGTTTAAGAAGGTGGCAAAAAGTGAGAGAAAACCAGTCAAAAGAATAAATGTTCTTAAACCTTGCTTGGGAAGAGGTTTAGGAAAGTCAATCCTTATTTCGGACACAGTTTAGGCCTTAGCAAGACTTGGGATGTACATTTAAACTAGCCCACCATAATTCCTACAAACAGTTGTGGTGGAGTTCCGGTAGCATTGGTTTGTGTCTGTCCCCAAAGTAGACTATTACCCAGGATCGAAATAAGCTGCAGAGCATTGTGGACTCAGTCAGCTCCATCATGGGCACTATCCTCCCCAGCATCCAGGACAACCTCAAGGAGCGATGCCTCAAAAAGGCAGCATCAATCATTAAGCACCCCCATCACCCAGGGTATTCCCTCTTCTCATTGCTACCATCAGGAAGGAGGTACAGGAGCCTGAAGGTACACACTCAACAATTCAGGAACAGCTTCTTTCCCTCTGCCATCCGATTTCTGAATGGACATTGAACCCATGAACACCACTTCACTACTTTTCTTTTTGCATTACTGATTTGATTTAACATATATTTCTTACTGTAATTCAGTTCTTAAAATTATGTCTTGTACTGCACTGCTGCCACGTAACAACAAATTTCACGACATATGCTGGTGATATTAAACCTGATTTTGATTTTCTGAAGAGTGAATTCAGAAACCAAAGGTGCAAATGGACCTTCGATTGAGTCAGTAGTAAGGAAGGGCAAATGCATTCATTTTGAAGGGACGAGAATATAAAAGCAAGACCATGAAGCCGAAGCTTTATAAAGCTCTGGGAAGACCCCTTTTGGGGCATTGTGAGAAGTTTTGGGCCTTGTAAGAAAGCATATGCTAGCATTTGAGAGGGTCCAGAGGAGGTTCACAAGAATGATCCTGGGAATAAAAGGGTTAATGTATGAGTATTCGATGGCTCAGGGCCTGTAGTTGCTGGAGTTTAGAAGAATGACGGGGGATCTATCTGAGTTGTAGATTGGATCAGTTGAGAGTTGAGGTTATCCACGCCGGTTCAGGAGCCAGGTGGCTGTAGGGTAATAACCGTTCCTGAACCTGATGGCATGGAGCCCAGTGGTTGTAGGGTAATAACCGTTCCTGAACCTGATGGCCTGGAGCCCAGTGGTTGTAGGGTAATAACTGTTCCTGAACCTGATGGCGTGGAGCCCAATGGCTGTAGGGTAATAACCGTTCCTGAACCTGATGGCGTGGAGCCCAGTGGTTGTAGGGTAATAACCGTTCCTGAACCTGATGGCGTGGAGCCCAGTGGTTGTAGGGTAATAACCGTTCCTGAACCTGATGGCGTGGAGCCCAGTGGTTGTAGGATAATAACCGTTCCTGAACCTGATGGCCTGGAGCCCAGTGGTTGTAGGGTAATAACCGTTCCTGAACCTGATGGCGTGGAGCCCAATGGCTGTAGGGTAATAACCGTTCCTGAACCTGATGGCGTGGAGCCCAATGGTTGTCGGGTAATAACTGTCCCCAATCCTGGTGGTGTGGAGCCTGAGACTCCTGTACCTCCTGAAAGTACAGGTAAGTGTAGGCACGTTATCTTGGCGCTGGATGTGCGGCAACACTTGTGGGCTGCTCCTAGCACATCCTTAGGTTGTGTTGGTTGTTAAGGCAAACAATGCATTTCCCTGCATGGTTCCATGTACAAGTGATCAATAAATGAATCTGATTCTGAGTGGTGAGGATGGTGGGGGTCCTTAATGACAGATACTTTCTTGTGGCAGCACTCCTTCTAAATGTGCTCAATGGTGGGGAGGGCTTTTCCAGTGATGGACTCGGCTGCATCCACCACTTTCTGTTGACTCTTCTGTTCCTGGGCGTTGGTGGCTGTGATGCAACCAGTTCGGATACTCTCCACTCTGCATATATAGATGTTTGTCAAAGCTTTTTGGTGACATGCTACATGTATGCAAACTTCTAAGAGAACCGGTGTCGTGCCTTCTTCTGTTAATTTTTACATGCACAATTTGTCTTCTTGCACATTGGTTGTTTGTCAGTCTTTATGTATAGTTTTTCATGAATTCTGTTGTATTCCTTTGTCTGTAAATGCCTGTGAGAAAATGAATCTCAAGGTAATATATGGTGATATACATGAACTTTAACAGTAAATTTGACTGACTTGAGAATGGCAATGGCCACATACAGAGCCATCTCCGTGGGTGGCAACACTCACTGTCACCGCCTTGCGCCCTGATTGTTCTGAGCAATGCGAACAACTCCCTCCCAAAGCACCATTCCGATGCATATCACGGGCGGCACTAATTGGCGAGACACCCCAGACTATACCTTCCCTTCTTCCCTTTTGTTCTCTGCTGGAACAACGGACTGATTTGCCGAGTGATTTGGGAAACTCATCCCTGCCGGGCAGCTGCTGGCTAATTACAGGAAGCTGGACTTTCTAAACAAGCTTGGGAGCAAACCTTCAGAGTGACACGTTTGCACGGCCCACAGGGATGTACGCCGCCGTGCTCTCTGTTTTATTTACAGAGCCTCGGGCGGGATGAGACATAAATAGACCGGCTGTTGACAGCCCATCCGTCGCTTGGGATCCGCTCTCCATCCATCTGTAGCCACCTCCCAGGGCCCTCCTCAATTGTCGGCTAATGGGGTCTCATTTCACTGGGCAAGGTCAGCGATCACAGGCACAGATAAGGAACCATCACGCCTCAGCGCTGCAATGTGGCTCCTGTCCTCAGTGCCTCGCCCTCGTACGATTCTGCACCAAGGTGGGGTCCCTGTTCTATTTTTACCCACAGTTAAAAGTGCCAAGTTAGATGAACGACAATGGCCCAGAACATCAGTCAGGAGGTCAGGCTGCCCTTTGCATGGATTCAGGCAATTAAAAAAATTACAGATACAGTACAGTCACAGGGCCTTCTAGACCAGCAAGTTCACACTGCCCAATTAACCTACTAACCTGTACATCTTTGGGATGTGGGGGGAAACAAGAGCACCCAGAGAAAACCACAGTCATGGTGAGGAAATACAAACTCCATACACCACAGCAGCAGGAAGTGAACACCAATCTTACCTGCAATAGCCTTGCGCTAACTGTCACACTTCCGTTCTCACCACAGTAACACCCTTACATCCTCTATGGTGTGCTTTGCCCAAGACTGGAGTTCAGAGGAGTGAGAGGGACCTTACTGGGTGTTCAGATGGAGGCTAAGATCATGCAAGTTCTTAGAAGTAAAGGGTCAAGAGGAGCGTCCATTTTAGACGGGCATGAGATCCAATCTCTTTCCCCGGAAGGGTAAAAAATACTTATTTAGAAAAATGCTGGGCTACGTGGGAAGGGTTAGGGTGAGATTAGTTTAAAAGGTTGACATAACATCATGGACCAAAGGGTCTCTATTGTGCAGTAATGTTCTAGAGATACAGAACAGTAACAAACTCTTCCTTCCAGCCTGTGCTGCCCAATTATACCCAAGAGATCAATTCACCTACTAAGGGAATGTGGGAGGAAACCCATACGGTCACAGGAAGAACGTACGAACTCCTTACCGGCAACGGGCCGGAAATGAACCCAGGTCACTCTTGTAGTAGCCATATGCAATATACTGCCCAAATTTGGCTGCAGCTCTAAGTCCTTCCTGCAGTCCTGGCTGCTGTGCTAAAGGGACAATACAATGGCACTGGAGAGGATGGAGAAGTAGTTTACAGTTTTGTTGGAACTGGAATATATTTTTAGAGGAGAGAGTGCAGAGGAGATTCACAAGAACATCATGAATAACGCTTTAGAGTGCTGGCGATTGGGGTTCAATTCCTGCCGTTGTCTGAGTGGAGTTTGCACATTCTCCCTGTGACTGTGTAGGTTTCCTTCCACATTCCAAAGACATCCGGGTTAGTAGGTTAATTGGTCACATGGGTATTAATGGGCAATGAGGGCCTGTTACTGTGCTGTATCTCTAAACACACAACCCCGCAACTCCCTTACCCACATTCAGCTGAGATGTCATTGACACTTCTCCCTCAACTACAAACACAGGAGCTGACCACCTCAGCTCTTCCACCCCCTCTTGTCCACGTTGAGGTTTTAAGTCCCACTCCACGGTCTCGAGTTTAAAAATTTAGGCTGCTATACCTTATGCATTTCTTGGAAGTGCTGCCTACTCTCATGCATTGGACAGTGAAAGCTTCACCCGGTGAGACTCAAGATCCCTCAGTTTCATTATAGGCAGCAAGGAAGATCCTCCAATACTCAAAGCAAATACCTATTCCAATTCAAACATTGTACTATCCAGTTACTATACCCGTATGGTTTCTTTCCCCACAGTGATTACACCACAAAAAAAATATTCTAAGTCTCCTTGGAAAGTTTGGATATTTGAAAAAAAGAGCAAAGCATTTCTAGACCTCACATTAAATCGTTCATTTTTGACCTCATGTTGAAAAATTAGTGGATGTGGCTTGTTGACTATCTCACTGAAACCTATGTTGAAAGGCCCAGATAGTGGATGTGGAGATGTGGGTAAGTCTAGGGCCAAAGGGCACAGCCTCAGAAGAGAAGGAACCTCACCTTTAGAACAAAGATGAGGAGGAATTTCTTTACCTGTCATTGCCACAGACAGCTGTGGAGGCCAATTCATTTTGTGTATCTAAAGTAGAGGTTGACAGGTTCTTGATTAGTAAGTGTATCAAAGGTTATGGAGAGAAGGCAGGAGAATGGGGTTGAGAGGGAAAATAAATCAGTCATGACAGAATGGTGGAACGGACTCAATGGCCTAACCCTAATGTCTTGTGGTTTATCAGAATTCAGTGAATAAACACAGGTAACAAGCAGAAACTATTAGCAGTGGTATCAAATGTTCAGTTAACTAGTTAGCAACTAGCTCTTATAAAACAACACATACACAACAGTTACAAAAAAAACAACCTTTTTATTTTCTCCAAAAGTGTTGGATCCTTTATCAGAATCTTCTTCCTACAGACACTTATTTACAACAGCATTGCAAAAATACAGCTTCAGTCGACATCCCTGAGGCTCTGGGCAGCAACTTTCCACAGGTGCTCACAGTTCAAAACCCATTCAACCTCATGCTCTGCACTGAAGTTACATGGAGTCCCATGCAACATCAAAACGAAGACATACAGAGTATGTTTGAGTGGAAATACAGGCATGCTGTGACCATACCCAATCCTCCTCAAATCACTGAATGGTGGTGGGCAGCAGTCAGCTGTTCCCACCAATTCCCATGTTCCATCTTCCACCCTTGAACCAGCATCAGACAGCGACAGATTATTTAACAACAGACACGAGATTTTGCAAATGCTGGAAATCTTAAGGAACACACAAAAGGCTGGAGGAACTCAGCAGGCCAGGCAGCATCTATGGAGAGAAATAAACAGTTGGACATTTTGGGCTGAGACCCTTCATCAAGTCTGGAAAAGAAGGAGGCAGAGTCGGAATATAGTGGGGGGAAAGGGGAAGGAAATAAAAACTGACAGATGATATTGAAACCAGGTGAGGGGGAGGCTGGATAATGTGAGAAGGTGGGAGGTTATTGGTGGAAGAGGTAAAGGACCAAAGGAAATATGACAGTGGACCATGGGAGAAAGAAGGGTCCGTCACCCAACCTTACCCATCATCTGCTAGCTTGTGCTCCTCGCCGCCTTCCTATTGCCTTCTTCTCTATTCCTTTCCAGTCCTGAAGGGCCACAGACTGAAAAATCAAATCTTTATATCCCTCCATAGCTGATGCCCGACCTGCTGAGTTCCTCCAACATTTTGTGTATTTGATAACTGGACACAAGACCAACCAGCAATCCTCCTATACCTCCCCCCTCCTCCCCAGACAAGACTGCTTCCACTCCCGTGTTTTCCACAAAGGGCAGTGAACTCAGAGCCTTACACAGTCACTGTGGTTCAGTTGCTCATGGCCAGGCTGACCTGCTCAAGCTGGCCACCTTCCTTAACTTGTAACCTGCCCCATTTTTCCAAACAAGGAAGAAACCAGCCCAAACTTGGAACATCAAGTTTGACATCAAACCATCAATAATTAAAAATAAAGGCAGAGATCGTGGTAGTCTGCTTCAACTCTCCTCCCTACTCTCTCAATCAAAGCAGAGCCACACCACCCACAGCTGACCAAGGGCAAACTCTGCTGCCAATGCCCAGTGAGGATATTCTGGCCCTGCTCTGCAAAGGCACGCTAAGTATTTTCAGAATGTGTGTCACTTGGATTTCACCCACCCTTTGTAGTTTCAGACTGTTGGAGATTTGCTCCAAGCTACTGAGTCCTGAGTAAATGAATATTAATTCCTTTGTTTTATCCCTGCTTCCGGTTTACACCTTATTATCTGGACTTCAGCACCCTCACTTCAACTCCCAGCACAAGACACAACTACTGCCATTTGTTCTTTTCCCTCTCTGTAGGGCACAGATGGACGGAACGATGTTTTCAGAATGGATGCACAATGCTGAGCAGGGGCAGGAGATGCAACCACAGAGTAGGGTCACAAACACCAAACGTTCCTGCTGCTTAACTGGCCCTACGATTCTCAGCTCTGAGTGGGGGATCAAGCAAAGATCAATCTCACAAGTAGGTGATTTTCCCAGACCTCATCTCCCCATCCATCCAACCCCTCCACTTCACCCAAGGACAAAGTAATTAAGCCCAATATGCTGACTTGGCTGTAAAAGGTCAGGGGGATGGGACAGGAGATAAAAATTAAAATATAGGAATCTGCTTTGCCTAGATTTAATGAGTTATTATAGGATTCTCATCTCGTTTATGCTCTGAATCTAAAGAACTGAAAGACAAGGAGGATACAGCTTACAAACATCTTGAATCATGACATCTCCCCACAACATCCCATAGACTCGATTCTGCAACCCCCACCGTGAGGCATATGGTGCTGTCTCTCCACACCAGTTAATTTAGCCAAACTCCACTTTCAAAACCTCACATTTCAAACCCTGCAGATTTCTTTCAAAGCTACAAGTTTAACACTGCGCACAATTCAAGATCAGACCTGTGTCAAAGCCTTGTTTAATCCGGTCTACCTTTCACAGACAACACATGCATATTATCCCTCTGAATTCAATCTTAAAATATCCGGGTCTCTCGTACTATGAAAATAAACCTCCAGTATTTAAATAAAGAAAGCTTTCAATTCCAGCAAGGGGCAGTGGAATCCAAATGGATTTGGTGGCGCACAGCCCAAAATGGGAGCTTGGAAGGTTCACGGACGCCCAGTTAAAACGCTGACCTAATTCAACTTCTGGCTGAACCACATCTGGCTTGCATCCCTAGACACTTCAACGCGCCAACATCCAAGACATAAAGGCTACCATCACTGTGCCTAGGGAACAGAGGCAGCAACAAAAACAAACTCTTGCTAGGAACTGCGCACAGAATAGTCTCACTGGTCAACAAATCGCTAACGAAAGTACTTAAACCTCCTAGTCTGTTTCCAATTCAAACCCAAGGTTGCTCAAAAAAAAAACAAAAGCAGAAAAAACTTTCATAAATGGAGGAAGTTATTATTTATTTGATATTCACTTTTCCGCCCAGTCCTTCCATGATGGTTGAGTGCGCCATGCTCAGACAAAGACGAAACATCCCATCTGAACAGGGACAACTGACCTGCCTTCTAATCAAGGCTTTCCTGGTACTGACAAAAACACTCATAAGTACATTATTCCATTCTTCTTGGATAAGGAAGCAGTAAAGAATCTTTTTTTTAATGCCAGCTGCGACCATTCTGAGGACAGACTTGAACTGCTTCGCCAGCTAAAACAAAATCATTGCTCCAGACAGTTAAGATATCTTGATGGGGTAAAACAAATGGTCTTGCTCTTGTACCCAAACCTTTCATTCTGACCCTTAAGGTACTGAAACATGAATGGGATGCATCCAGAATGAAACATCCACACTTTTACAAGTGTTTGCAGATCCCTTACAGTTCAAGCAAGACTTACTTCTTTCTCCTGGGTGGTCTGTTAGATCCTCATCCCCACCCACCCCAAGTTTCTTTAGTTGACCTTGACCTTGCTTATTCTGTAAGTTTGTGTTTTGCCTCAGACGAGTCACAAGAACAGACTCACGAGGAGTTCATTCATGGAACTTTCTTCTGGCTTGAACCAGGCTTCCTGCCTTCTCTTGCATCTCTGCACTTCTCACAGAAGAACACATCAGGAACGTTGGACTTTCGGATTCGGGCACAGGACAGGTGGATCCAGGTGTTGCATTGGTTACACTCGATCATTGGACGGCCTGCGAAGGGCTTCCGACAGTAGCACGTCACCAAGCTCCAAGAGTCATCGTCTGGAACAAACACAAGATTCACCATCAGCTTGAACTCACATCTAAACTCAGTGCACCTTCTGCACCTCTCATCAATAACCATGTCCAGGACACTCTCCTCACCCTGAGCAACTACATCTTGCCAACAGCAAATGTGCCCATTTCAAAAGGACACAAACTCAATTTTCTATCATCTAGGTGTCTACCTAAGTTTCTTAAATGCCCATAATGTATCTGCCTCTACCACCAGCCCTAGCAGGGCATTCTATGCACTGTGTAAAAAAAACTTGCCTCTGACATCATATTAGCCATTTCTAGCCTGGGAAAAGTCTCTGGCCGTCCACTCGATCAATGTCTCCAGGAATTTTACAGACCTCTATTAAGCCACTTCTCATCTTCCTTCACTCCAAAGAGAAGTAACAATTAGGTCAGGAGTTGCCCATCCTCTCTCCCTCTATTTTTAAAATAGCACAGCAATATTTATTATCCTTCAGCTTGGTAGAATCTTTCCAGAACACACAGATTTTGGACAATAATCAGTTTGTGGAACTATTCCCATGGAGAAGCATGAGATGCAGTTGATTATTTATTGATAGCCTCTGGGAAATGCTCTTTATGAGACTAAAAATAAATTTTTATCAATTCTGATTGAAAAACAAGAAGGAAAACTATGGAAGATTAAGCCAGGCCCTTTGGCCCAACTCATCTATGCCAACCAAAACGACTACCAAGGCTAGCCTCATTTCTGTGTTTGGCCCACAAACTCTAAACATTTCCTACCCATCTACAAACGTTTGTAATTTATTTATTTAGCGACACAGCATGGTAGCTGGCCCAATGAGACTACCCTATTACACCACATGACCAATTAACCTACTAACTGCGCATGCCTTTGGATTGTGGGAGGAAACCAAAGCAGCTGGAAGAAACTTATGTGGTCACAGGGTGAACGTACAAATTCCTTACAGACAGTGGTGGGAATTGAACCCCGATCACTGGAGTTGTAATAACCATCCTAAATTATATCCTTTCCAGCTTTCTTGGTTTCATATTCTGACCACCCTGTCTGAACAAGTTACCCTTAGGTTCCTTTTAAATCTTTTCCCCTTACCTTAATTCTGTGCCCTCCTCTAGGTTTCAATACCCCTATCTGAGGAAAAGCAAGCTGAGATGTTAACTCCATTTCCCTTTCCGCAGAAGCTGTGTGACTTGGTGAGCACCTCCAGTGTTTCTGATTTTTATTTTACAAACTCTAAACAGCAAAACGAAATTTTAAAAGTGGGGGCACAAGAGACAGGTGTAATGTAGATGAATGTGGGGGGGGATAATTTCATGGAAACCTATTGAATATTGAAAGACCTAGACAGGGTGGACGTGGAGAGGATGTTTCCTATAGTGGGGGAGTCTAGGACCAGAGGGCAAAGTCTCAGAACACAAGGACATCCCTTTAGTTTAGAGATGAGAAATTTCTTTAGCCAGATGCTGGTGAATCTGTGGAATCCACTGCCAAAGATGACTGTAGAGTCTAATCACTGGGTTTCTCTACCGGAGGTTGATAGGTTCTTGGTTAGTGGGGGCGGGTGGGGGGGGTGGAACAAAGGTTACAGGGAGAAGGCACAAGAATGGGGTTGAGGGAAAATAAAGTAGCCATGATCAATTGCAGAGCAGACTCAATGGCCTAATTCTGCTGAAATCTGGAGTAATGGACAAACTGCAGGAGGAGCTCAAGAATGTTGATTTTAAGGTCATGGAGACTGGGGATGTTCACCAAAATAGAGCTCCAAGCTTCATTCTTTCAAAACCCTCCATGGAGAACATTGTCTCTTTGCCAACATTTTTCACACCACCGCCAACTCAACTTGTGTACCAAAAATAAATAAATATTTATTTTTTATGGTTTCTTAAGAATGAATATATATATATATATACACACACACACACACACACACACAGAAAAAGGTCCAATACACAGATCCAAAATCCTTTCAGTCGTAGCTTATTGCAGTTGAAGAACAAAATTAAATTCACAAAATTATTGGTAAAAAAATGACATAAATCATTTGAACACACAGACAGAAGGTGTTGAATCACTGTGGATTGAGCTAAGGAACTGTAAGGCTAAAAAGACTCTGATGCAAGTTGTATACAAACACCCAAATAGTAGTAAGGATGTTACCTACAAATTACAACAGGAGATAGAAAATGAATGCCAAAAGGACAAAGTTATAATAGTCATGGGTAGTTTCAACACGCAGGTAGATTGGGGAAATCAGATTGGCGCTGGATTACAAGAGGGGGAATTTCTAGAGTGCCTATGAGATGGCTTTTTAGAGCAGCTCATGGTTGAGCCACTAGAGAATCAGCAATTTTGGATTGGGTGTTGGGCAATGAAACAGAATTGGTAAGAGAGCTCAAGATAAAAGAACCCCTGCGGGCAAGTGATCATATTATGATCAAATTCACTCTGAAATACGAGAAGGTATAGTCAGATGTGTCAGTATCATAGTGGAGTAAAGGGAATTACAGGGGCATGAGAAAGGAGTTGGCCAGAACTGATTGGAAAAAAACACTGGCAGACCAGCAATGGCAGGATTTTCTGGAAGCAATTCAGAAGCACAGGATATATACATCCCAAAGAGGAAGAAGTATTCTAAAGAAAAGACAGAACCGTGGTTAACAAGAGAAGTCAAAGCTAACATTAAAGCCAAAGAGAGGGCATATAATAGAGCAAAAATTAGTTGGGAGTTAGAAGATTGGGAAGCTTTAACAAACCAACAGAAGACAACTAAAAAAGTCATCAAGTTAAAGATGGAATATAAAAGTAAGCTAGCCAATAATATTAATTAGGATACCAAAAGCTTCTTTAGATAGAGTATTAAAGAAGCGAGAGTGGATATTGGACCGCTGGAAAACAATGCAGGAGAGGTAGTTATGGGGTGGGGGGAGCAATGAAATAGTGGATGAACTGAATAAGTAGTTTGCATCGGTCTTCATTGTGGAAGACACTAGCAGTATGGTGGAAGTTTCAGGTGTCGGGGGCGTGTAGTGTATGAAGTTACCACTACTGGAGAGAAAGTTCTGGGAAACTGAAAGGTCTGAAAGTCACCTAGACTAGATGGTGCACACACCAGAATTCTGAAAGAGGTGGCTAAAAAGATCATGGAGGCGTCAGCAATAACCTTTTAAGAATCACTAGATTCTGGAATGGTTCTGGAAAGCTGGAAAATTGCAAATGTCACTCCACTCTTCAAGGGAGAGAGGCAGAAAAAAAAACATGAACCTATAGGCCAATTAGTCTCACCTCAGCGGTTGGGAAGATGTTGGGAGTCAATTGTTAAGGACATGGTTTTGAGGTACTTGGAAGCACATGATTAAATAGGCCATACTCAGCATGGTTGAAGAGAAAATCTTGCCTGCAAAATCTGTTGGAATTCTTTGAAGAAATAGGATAGACAAAGGAGAATTGGTTGATGTTGTGTACTTGAATTTTCAAAAGGCCTTTCACAAGGTGCCACACATGAGGCTGTTTTCACAAGCTATGAGCCATGGTATTACAGGATGGCTTCTAGTATGGATAAAGCGGTGGCTGATTGGCAGCAGGCAAAGAGTGGGAATAAAGAGCCTTTCCTGACTGGCTGCCAGCAACTAGTGGTGATCCACAGGGGTCTGTGTTGGGACCAATTCTTTTTATGTTATATGTCAATAATTTGAATGATAGGATTGATGGCTTTGTTGCTAAGTCTGCAGACGATATGAAAATAGGTGGAGCAGCAGGTAGTTTTGAGGAAGTACAGAGGCTATAAAAGGACTTCAATTTGGAGAAGGGCAAATAAATGGCAGATGGAATACAATGTCAGGAAATGTATGGTCATGCATATTGGTAGAAATGAAAGGGTTGAGTATTGTTTAAATGGAGAGAATATGGCCAAATTCTTCTCCTTTATCTTAATGGTACGTCAGCATTCATTTTGAGGACTAAGATGTAAAAGCAAAGATGTAATGTTGAAGCTTTATAAGGCACTGGTCAGACTGCAATTGGAGGACTGAGAGCAGGTTTGGGCCCCATAAATCAAGAAAGATGTGCTTGCATCGAAGAGAGTTCAGGGAAGGTTCACGAGAACGATATGGGAGTGAAAAGCTTAATGTATGAGGAGAATTTGATTTGATGGCTCTGGGTCTGTACTTGCTGAATTTAGAAAGTGGTGGTGCAGGGGTGTATGGGGGAGAACCTCATTGAAAGCTACAGAATAATGACAGGTCTGGATAGGGTGGACCTGAATGGAGAGGATGTTTCCAATACCATGAGAGCCTAGGACCAAAGGGCACAGCCTCAGAAGGACGTCCCTTCAGATGACGAAGAATTTCCTTAGCCAGAGGGTGGTGAATCTGTGGAAATTATTGCCACAGACAGCTGAAGGCCAAGTCATCGGGCACATTTAAAGCAGAGGGTGATAGATTCTTGATTAGTAAAGGCGTCAAAGGTGACAGGGAGAAGGCAGGAGAATGGAGTTGAGGGGAAAAATAAAGCAGCCTTGATGAAATGGCAGAGCAGACTCGATAGGCCAATTGGCTATTTCTGCTCCTATGTCTTATGGTCTAAGTTTTACATTTTTAGTTGACCAACACCCCCCCCCCCCGAAAAAGTTAACACTTAGCAGGGGAAATTATAAAAGGGAAGGTTGGGCTTTGGGAAAGAGGAAGAAAACCAAAATTACATCTAACTATTTCACTCTTCACTATTGCTGTATGTTTTTCCAGACAATATCTACAACAGCTTTTCAGTAATTGCTGTTTCTGAACCTGACAGATTCGCCTTCTTTTGACTTCTCCACATTTCCCATCTATTTACACCTTCTCGAGATTGGGTACCTTACTAATCCAACCAGCAATTGGTCCTACTTGTTTTCCCGTGGCCTCAGCTCTACCTACTCGCTTCTCTTCTCTACAAGTTAGAATGTGCCCATTTTAAACTTTCCTGGTTTTGAAGGCCACACTAAAAAGTCATCTGCTTCCATCTCTACCAGTACAGCCCAACCTATTGAATAGTGACAATTCTCTTTGTGATGTGATTTCTACTGAAGTGTGATTACAGTGGTTTAGCAGACTAATGGTTGCCCAGTGGTAAGCTTAGCACTATTACAACACCAGTGACCTGGGTTCAATTCCCACTGCTGTCTGTGAAGAGTTTTTACCTTCTCCCCATGATTGTGTGGGTTTCCTCCGGTATCCCCCCACGTTCCAAAGACATATGGTTTAGCAGGTTAATTGGGCGGTGTGGGCTCGTTAGGCCAGATACTGTGCTGTATCTCTAAATAAACAAAAATAATTAACAACCAAATTCTGACCAATGAGATGACTGACCTATTCAATTAGAGTTAGTATCAATCCTGGAGAACTCTAACAAAATACTGGAGGAACTCAGCAGGTCAGACAGCATCTATGGAGAGGAATAAACAGTCGACACTGAGCTGAGACACTTCTTCAGGACTCACTTGGCAACAGTATCACAAGGACACCCTGGACCACATCATCAACTCAGTACAATGGGAAATACTTTTTGCTCTTTTCTATAGTAAACTTCAAAGCTCATTATCTTTAGGGTGACAATAAGGCTGCAAGACATGCTCCAGAGATTCAAAGCTCTTTTTCACACCTCTGGACTGGACAGTCAAGTCAATCTTGCACTCAAGCTCAGAGATAGGGGTGACTTCTCCCTCACCTCCAAAGAAATATCAGGGCTAAATGGGCTGCAAATGCAAATTCAACCCCAGAACCAGAAGACAACAAACTAGTCAAAACTGACCTGATTCCACCATAATGTCCTCATCCATTATCCGCGGCTCACCCTCACTGGAGCTGGTCTCCCCGTCATGACTATTTCCCATGCTGAGGCATTCTTCAATTTCCATTTTACAGTTTTTGGTGTAAGCCACCTCAGCAGTGGGTCTCAGAGGTTCGGAGAGGAAGTTTGCCTTTACCACCTCCTCGTCGGAGTCCGTCTCGCTCAGGGAGCTCTTGACCTTTTTCTCGGTTCTCTCATTTTTCAGCTTCCGCTTCTTGCTTCTTTTGATGCGGGCAAAGCCGGACTTCTCCCCATCCAGGCCCCTCTGTGGCGGTTCCGCCTCCAGGCTCCATCTCTTGCCCTTCCGCTCCTTTTTCTTCTCTGCTGCTGGAGGGGGGTAGAGGGCATCCTTCAGCTTCAGTCTGTCCAGCAGCACGCCGTCTGACTTCAGCCGGTGGAAGCCATTCCCCTTGGAGGACTTTGCCTTCTTTACAAAGTTCTGGATAGTGTCAAAGTCAATAGACTGAGTGGAATCCCAGCTGTCGCTGTCCACCACACTCTCAGTCCTGAGGGGTGAATTTGAACTGGACTGTGTCCATTCACATTCCTGTAAATTTAAAATGCAAAGAGAATTTACAATGTTACAGAATCAAAGTTTTATTGACTGCCCCCTTCTCAAATGCACACACATTAAGAGCAAGTAAATAAAAAGCCATTCGGTCCCCCAGTCCTGTTCTTCCATTCAAAAAATCACAGCTGACTATCTGACAATTAGAAGGCAGAATACAGGGATAATGGCAGGACAAAAGAACAAGGGATCTTAAGGTTTACATCCACAGATCCCTCAAATTTGCCACATAAGGGTTGTTAAGAAGGTATATAGTACGTTGCCCTTTATTAGTTAGGGGATTGAGTTCAATAGCCACAAGGTAATGTTGCAGCTCTATAAAGCCTTGGTTAGATCCCGATCAAAACGTTTCCATAGAGGGCTTCCAGACCGTTTGGGCTGACCGGAATTGCACTGAGAGTGGTAAGCGTAAGGAAGGGGGGCTTGCTGTTCTGGTAAACAACAGATGGTGCAATCCCGGTCATATTACAATCAAGGAACGTGTTTGTAGGCCGAATATTGAACTTTTTGCTGCTGGACTCCGGCCATATTATTTGCCAAGGGAAATCTCACACGCAACTGTGGTTTTTGTGTACAAGCCTCCCTCTGCCAACCCCACGTCGGCATGTAACATCATTTACACCGTCATAGCCAGATTACAAACCCAGCACCCAAGTGCCCTCATTACCATCTTGGGTGACTTCAACCATGATACCATGGCTAGAACACTGCCCAACTTCATGCAGTATGTGAGTTGCACAACCAGAGGGGAGAGGACTCTGGATTTGCTGTATGCTAACGTTAAGGATGCATACAGCTCCTCTCCCCTCCCCCCATTGGGAAGGTCAGATCACAACCTGGTGCATCTAAAACCCTGCTACATGCCTCTGGTGAAGAGTAAACCTGCAACCTCGAGGACAGTGAGGAAATGGTCGGAGGAGGCTTATGAGGTGCTCCAGGGTTGTTTTGAGGTGACAGACTGGCAGGCACTCTGTGAGTCACATGGAGAGGATATTGATGGGCTCAGAGAGTGCATCACTGATTACATCTACTTCTGTGTGGACTGCAATGTTCCGACAAGAACTGTCCTTTGTTATTCAAATAACAAGCCATGGGTGACAAAGGACATCCTGAACGCTAAAAAGAGGGCGTTTAGAGATGGAGATAGGGAGGGGCTGAGGGCAATACAGGGGGACCTGAAAGCCAGGATCAGGGAGGCTTAAGACAGGTATAGGAGGAAGCTTGAGTGGAAACTCCAGCAGAACAACATGAGAGAGGTCTGGAGGGGGATGAGGACCATCACTGGGTTCCGGCAAACTAGCAACAAGAGGAGCTGAAGGCAGTGTGGACAGGGCCAACGAATTTAACCTGTTCTTTAACAGATTTGACATTGTGGGCCCTGCCCATCCTTCCACGAGTCATCTGTTGTCGGCCCCCAACCAACACATATTCCACTCTCCCCTCCTACCCCTCCTCACAGTCCCCCACCCTGCTCCCATGACTATACCCCTTCCCCACATGAAACCACCACGGTGGGCTTCACAGCTGAACAGGTGAGAAGACAGCTGAAATGTCTCAACCCAAGCAAGGCTGCAGGCCCGGATAGTGTCAGAACCAGGGTGCTTGCTCAAAGCCTGGGCCCCTCAGCTATGTGGAGTACTTTGCCATGTCTTCAACCTGAGCCTCAGTCTCCAGAGGGTTCCTGTGCTGTGGAAGACATCCTGCCCTGTCTCTGTTCTGAAGACACCGCGCCCCAGCGGCCTCAATGACTGCAGACCGGTGGCATTGACCTCCCACATCATGAAGACCCTGGAGAGACTTGTTCTGGAGCTGCTCCAGCCTATGGTTAGGCCACACTTAGATCCCCTCCAGTTCGCCTACCAGCCCCGGCTAGGAGTTGAGGATGCCATCATCTACCTGCTGAACCATGTCTACACCCACCTAGACAAGCCAGCGAGCACTGTGAGGGTCACGTTTTTTGACTTCTCCAGTGCGTTCAACACCATCCGCCCTGCTCTGCTGGGGGAGAAGCTGACAGTGATGCAGGTGGATGCTTTCCTGGTATCATGGATTCTTGATTACCTGACTGGCAGACCACAGTACGTGTGCTTGCAACACTGTGTGTCCGACAGAGTGATCAGCAGCCCTGGGGCTCCACAGGGGACTGTCTTGTCTCCCTTTCCCTTCACCATTTACACCTCGGACTTCAACTACTGCACAGAGTCTTGTCATCTTCAGAAGTTTTCTGATGACTCTGCCATAGTTGGATGTATCAGCAAGGGAGATGAGGCTGAGTACAGGGCTACGGTAGGAAACTGTCACATGGTGTGAGCAGAATTATCTGCAGTTTAATGTGAAAAAGACTAAGGAGCTGGGGGTAGACCTGAGGAGGGCTAAGGCACCGGTGACCCCTGTTTCCATCCAGGGAGTCAGTGTGGACATGGTGGTGGATTACAAATACCTGGGGATACGAATTGACAATAAACTGGACTGGTCAAAGAACACGGAGGCTGTCTACAAGAAGGGTCAGAGCTGTTTCTATTTCCTGAGGAGACTGAGGTCCTTTAACATCTGTCGGACGATGCTGAGGATGTTCTACGAGTCTGTGGTGGCCAGTGCGATCATGTTTGCTGTTGTGTGCTGGGGCAGCAGGCTGAGGGGAGCAGACACCAATAGAATCAACAAACTCATTCGTAAGGCCAGTGATGTTGTGGGAATGGAACTGGACTCTCTGACGGTGGTGTTTGAAAAGAGGATGCTGTCCAAGTTGCATGCCATCTTGGACAATGTCTCCCATCCACTACATAATGGACTGGATGAGCACAGGAGTACACTCAGCCAACTACTCATTCCACCGAGATGCAACACTGAGCATCACAGGAAGTCATTCCTGCCTGTGGCCATCAAACTTTACAACTTCTCCCTTGGAGGGTCAGACACTCTGAGCCAATAGGCTGGTCCTGGACTTATTTCCTGGCATAATTTACATATTACTATTTAATTATTTATGGTTTTATCACTATTTATTTATGATGCAACTGTAAGGAAAACCAATTTCCCTCAGGATCAATAAAGTATGACCATGAGATCACACTTGGAATGTTGTGCTCAGTTCTGGTCACCTCATTATAGAAGGATGTGAAAGCTTTAAAGAGGGTGCAGAGGTGATTTACCAGGACGCTGCAAGTCTTATGAGGTAAAGTTGAGCAAGCTGAGGCTTTTCTCTTTGGAGCGAAGTAGAATGAGGGGTGACTCAATAGAGGTGTATAAATGGCAGGGTGGAAATGGCTAATAACGGGGCATAATTTTAAGATGATTGGAGGAAAATTCAGAGGGGATGTCAGAGGTAGGTCTTTTCACACAGGATGCTGTCAGGACAAGACAGCATGTCTTGTGAGGGAATGTTCAGCGACCTAGCGCTTTTCTCTTTGGAGCAAAAGAGGATGAGAGGTGACTTGATAGAGGTGCATAAGATGATAAGAGGATAGTTAGTGGGCAGACAGCACCTCTTTCCCAGCTGGAAATACACAACAGGTGCAGGAGTAGGCCATTTGGCCCTTCGAGCCAGCATCACCATTCAATGTGATCATGGCTGATCATCCACAATCAGTACCCTATTCCTGCCTTCTCCCCATATCCCTCGACTCCGCTATCTTTAAGAGCTCTATCTAAATCTTTCTTGAAAGAATCCAGAGAATTGGCCTCCACTGCCTTCTGAGGCAGAGCATTCCACAGATCCACAACCCTCTGTGTGAAAGTTTTTCCTCAACTCCATCCTAAACTGTCTACCCCTTATTCTTAAACTGTGGCCTCTGGTTCTGGACTCCCCTAACATCGGGAACATGTTTCCTGCCTCTAGCGTGTCCAATCCCTTAATAATCATATATGTTTCAATCAGATTCCCTCTCATCCTTCTAAATTCCAGTGTATACAAGCCCAGTTGCTCCAATCTTTCAACATATGACATTCCCGCCATCCCGGGAATTAACCCAGTGAACCTACGCTGCACTCTCTGCATAGCAAGAATGTCCTTCCTCAAATCTGGAGACCAAAACTGTACACCATACTCCAGGTGTGGTCTCACCAGGGCCCTGTACAACTGCAGAAGGACCTCTTTGCTCCTATACTCAACTCCCCTTGTTATGAAGGCCAGCATGCCATTAGCTTTCTTCACTGCCTGCTGTACCTGTATGCTTACTTTCAGTGACTATTTCCTGAGGAGATTGAGGTCCTTTAACATCTGCCGGACGATGCTGAGGATGTTCTACGAGTCTGTGGTGGCCAGTGCTATCATGTTTGCTGTTGTGTGCTGGGGCAGCAGGCTGAGGGTAGCAGACACCAACAGAATCAACAAACTCATTCGTAAGGCCAGTGATGTGGGGATGGAACTGGACTCTCTCCGGTGGTGTCTGAAAAGAGGATGCTGGCTAAGTTGCATGCCATCTTGGTCAATGTCTCCCATCCACTACATAATGTACTGGATGGGCACAGGAGTACATTCAGCAAGAGACTCATTCCACCGAGATGCAACCCTGAGCGTCGTAGGAAGTCATTCCTGCCTGTGGCCATCAAACTTTACAACTCCTCCCTTGGAGGGTCAGACACCCTGAGCCAATAGGCTGGTCCTGGACTCATTTCCTGGCATAATTTACATATTACTAATTAATTATTTATGGTTTTATTACTATTAATGGTGCAATTGTAACGAAAACCAATTCCCCCTCGGGATCAATAAAGTATGACTGTGACTGATGAACAAGGACACCCAGATCTCGTTGTACTTCCCCTTTTCCTAACTTGACACCATTCAGATAGTAATCTGCCTTCCTGTTCTTGCCACCAAAGTGGATAACCTCACAGTTATCGATATAAAACTGCATCTGCCCACTCACTCAACCTGTCCAAGTCACTCTGTATTCTCATAACATTCTCCTTGCATTTCACACCGTCACCCAGCTCTGTGTCATCTGCAAATTTGCTAATGTTACTTTTAATCCCTTCATCTAAATCATTAATGTATATTGAAAATAGCTGTGGTCCCAGCACCGAGCCTTGCGGTACCCCACTAGTCACTGCCTGCCATTCTGAAAAGGACCCCTACTCTTTGTTTCCTGTCTGCCAGCCAATTTTCTATCCATGTCAGTACTCTACCCCCAATACCATTTGCTCTAATTTTGCCCACTAACCTCCTACATGGGACTTTATCAAAGGCTTTCTGAAAGTCCAGGTACACTACATCCACGGGCTTTCCCATATCCATTTTCATAGTTACATCCTCAAAAAATTCTATAAGATTAGTCAAGCATGATTTCCCCTTCGTAAATCCATGCTGACTCAGACCTACCCTGCTACTGCTATTTCATCTTTTATAATTGACTCCAGCATCTTCCCCACCACTGATGTCAGACTAACTGGTCTAGAATTGCCTGTTTTCTCTCTCTCTCCTTTCTTAAAAAGTGAGATAACATTAGCTACCCTCCAATCCTCAGGAACTGATCCTGAATCTATAGAACATTGGAAAATGATTACCAATGCATCCATGATTTCCAGAGCCACCTCCTTAAGTACCCTGGGATGCAGACCATCAGGCCCTGGGGATTTATCAGCCTTCAGTCCCATCAGTTTACCCAATACCATTTTCTGCCTAATGTGAATTTCCTTCAGTTCCTCCGTTACCCTAGGTCCTCTGGCCACTATTACATCTGGGAGATTGTGTCTTCCCTAGTGAAGACAGATCCAAAGTACCTGTTCAGCTCGTCTGCCATTTCCTTGTTCCTCATAATAATTTCACCCCTTTCTGTCTTCAAGGGCCCAACTTTGGTCTTAACTGATTTTTTCCTCTTCAGGTCACTAAAGAAGCTTTTACTATCCTCCTTTATATTCTTGGCTAGCTTACCTTTGTACCTCATCTTTACCCCCATATTGCCTTTTTAGTTATCTTCTGTTGCTCCTTAAAAGTCTCCCAATCCTCTGGCTTCCTGCTCATCCTTGCTATGTTATACTTCCTCTCTTTTATTTTTATACTGTCCTGGCTTCCCTTGTCACCCACTGTCGCCCCTTACTCCCCCTTAGAATCTTTCTTCCTCTTTGGAAGAAATAACTAATACGAGAGGACATAATAAGATGATTGGATGAGGGAACGTCAGAGGTAGTTGTTTTTTTAAAAAAAAAACCAGAGTGATGGTTTGATGGAACTCGCTGCCAGGTTGGGTGGTAGAGGTGAATACATTCCAGACTTTTAAGAGACTGTTAGGTAGACACATGGATTAAAGAAAAATGGAGAGCTATGTAGGATTAATCTAAGAGTAGGTTAAAAGGCTGGTGGGTCTGAATTGTGTTGAAGTATTCTATGTTCTTCCCACCCTTGCAGTAACAGCCCCTGATGCCCCACACTGTGATCAGTTTCAATATGCTACAGACCACCCCCAGATTAATAATACCCATTTTATGAAAATCCCAAAATTAAATAAGCTTCAGTATTAATCAAAAGTGAAATGTACGCATGTCTGTTTGTTTTTAAGAAACAGAACAAGTTTCTCTCTCCCCACTCTAGCAATTGTTCTTTCCTATCAGTCTTGTGTGTTTTTGTAACCATTCCATTACAATCCTTCTCAGGATACAAATGCCCAACTTAGGCAACACGCACACAAAATGCTGGAGGGACTCAGCAGGTCAGGCATCCACGGTCAATCTTTCTGACTGAGACTGGAAAGATAGGAGTACAAGCTGGCAGATGATGGGTGGACTAACAAGGGGGAAGGTGGGTGGGTGCCTGCCCCTTGTTCCCTTTCCTCCAAGGTACATTGCCCCATATCAGATTCCTTCTTTCTGTGTTTTTTTTGAAGTGGGCCACCCCTTACAAATTTTACAATGCTCCCACTGCATGGCAATTGGAACAACCTCTACACAAGCTGATGATGAAGTCCTGCTGAAGGGCCTCCGGCCAAAGCATCAACCATTTATTGCCATACACGTTGCCTGACCTGCAGAGTTTCTCCAGCATTTAGCGTTTGTTACTCTGGATTTCCAGCATTTACAGAGTCTCGTGTTTATGTTCTACATAGACTGAAAACTATTTGGAACTTTTTGCAAGTGGCAACAGACGCTAGAGTACTTGTAATTTTTAAGCAGAAATTGACTGACTAAATGTATATGAAGAAAGGGATGACTTACTGATTAAGGTAACAGACTAGCATTTAACAGCAGAACAGTATAATCTGTTCAGAGGTTTCCTGAATTTAATTCCCTTTGCCGGCTTTTCCCCACTCACTCAAGACAACTTTATATACATCCAAGTTGAAGCAAGGACAGGGGCTTCTATCTCAGAGAGGACTAGTGGGCTTACCTCCCTGGAGGGTGGAATGTATCCAGTGTACGCCAGAACGAAGTTGCAGAACTGATTGAAATCCTCCACCGTACGCTTCCGTTTCTCTGCTGGCTGCAGAGATACAAGACAATGAAGACAGGAAGTAAGGAAATCCTTAAAAGAGGTGCAACTGTACTAAAGCTTCAACAACTGTCCAGATATGATTTTATACTTGAAACCAAAGACTTTCTTTCCCATTACAAAATAAATTTTATTCATTATAAAATGTGATCTAGACATTCTCTTTGCCACTCTCCCATCAGGCAAAAGATGCAAAAGCCTGAAAGCACACATCGGCAGGCTCAAGGATTGTCAAGGAAGTCAAGGATTGCTATCAGACTCTTGAATGGATCTCTCATACAATAAGATGGCTGTTTGACCTTACAAGCTACATCATGGGCGCTGTACCTTATTGATTGTACTGCACTCTAAATGTAACATTTTCCTGTATCGTTATTGCTTTACCTTATTGCACCTCAATGCACTGTGTAAAGAATATTTAAGACCAGCTTTTCACTGTACTACACTAAACCAATGTCAAATTTAACACTAGTGGAATTGTACTAAAGCTTCAGCAACCATTGACATTAATGATTTTATAGACAGGTGATTTTCTTTCTCCCATTACAAAATGAACTCTCAGTATAACATATATACACACTAAAAGATAAAAGTACAAAACTCCTTACATTCTTAGTGTCATTTAGTCAATATTCAGTAGCTTTCAGTACTTTAAAAATGTAGTAACATTGGAACTCTTTCGTTGTTTAGGTGGGGTAGGAGAAAGAGAGGCTTCCCCACTGAACCCAGCCACTCCCATGTCCAGTCAACAGACTAAAGACTGTGGCCTTTGTAAAGGCTACACTGAAGATTATTTTCTTACCCGTTCTTGCCTAGACAAGGGATATTAGCGCCCATTTAGATAATGATGTTTCCACCAAGTGATGGAGATATTACTATTCAATGACTGAACAAAAGGTTATATTCTAATGGCAATAACAAATATAGTCACTCACCTGAGCGCACACACCAGCTGCCTGCAATGGATCTGAAAGAGAGGTAACCCAGTTAGAAACAATCACAAATATTAAACCGCAGATCGGTTAAGCAGGCAGAACAACCCCAATGTTGTAAACTCAGCCATTACCTGGAGCATCTAAACCCCCTTTCTCAGTCCTCTGACACCCCTCCCACACCCACCCTGCCCTATTATTTCAAACAGTCACCTCTCTTAGCTTTCCTCACCCACATCATAGACGATCCCACACATCTCAACCATCTAACCGTCTCCTGCGAAAGTCTGATCCATTTTCCCCGCATCCCTTCAACAAGTTCTCTACTCCTTCAGAACTCCCGCCATCACACACACCCATTCTCTCTCCAAGGCCCCAAACCCCTACATCACAACAGCCACCAAAACTTCACTCAACCCCCTCGATCCTCCAACCTCAAAACACCTCCTGGCCCCCTCGATCCTCCAACCACAAAACACCTCCACCACCCCCCCCGACATCTTCCTCTTCAAAACACCCCCGCCGCCACCTAGCTCCTCCAAAACATCCCCTATCTCCTCTCTTACCCCCTCCTGACCACCTTCCTCCCTAAAACATCCCCAACCACACCAGTCATCATCTGTCTCCGCAAAATACCTCCGGCCTCACTCCCCCCCCAAAAAGTAGCACCTCCCGAAGCCCCCAAATGAAAAATTCCCATCCCTTCTCTGTCCCATCCACCCTCCTCTCCACCTCCCCAAAACAGACTACAGGCCTATCGCTTCCCCTCACTACCAAACTCCCGGATTATTTCTCACAACACCCCCCTCAAAAAAGATCTTCGGGACCTTCGCTCTCATTTGCTGCCCTCCCCCTCCAATCCCTCTCTCCTCTCCTACCGGCATCCCCTCCCCCTCCCCACCCTTTCTCGGATCTATGGGCCTGGAAAAAGCCTCGACTCCCTCCTCTTCCCCCCACCCCCAACCTCCCTGCCCTCAGGTCTATGGGCCCGGGAACGGTCTCGGCTCCCTCCTCCTCCCCCACCCCCACCTCACCTTCTCCACTCTCCGCCATCTTCAGCATCTTCCTCCGCCAACGCGGTGCCCCGGCCGTCCGTCCGTCACTGCCGCTCAACGGCGGGCCCACCACCCAGGGGCGAGGCCCAGGCTCCGGTGGCTCGGGACCGGGACTGGGCCGTGTCCGTGTCCGGCTGCGCGCGCTCCGCCGCCTCGCGCCACTCGCCAAGCCCCCAGCTCACCGCGGTGACGTCACGCCCCGGTCCTGACCCCCCAAACAACTCAAGCGGCCCGCGGGAGCAAGAGGGCGGGGAGGGCGGAGCTGCTACAAACTGCACCGCAAACTTTACAGGATCCGAAATGCGCCGTTCGGTAGCGGTTAATTTGTGTGGAAATAATCACACAATGAGGCTGATCCACCACATTTGTTGAATTTCTGGCGATTCATCCGCACGCCTCCCCTCCCCACCACCCAGCGCCCACCACTTGTTTACTCACGGGGGGGTCCCCGCTGCCTGTCAATCAAATGAGACCACGCCCATTCCAGGCCGGCGCGCCAAAGACCGTGCGAGAGGCGTTTACGTGCGTACGTCATGCCCCGGTGGAGCGTTTCCCGCCTGACGTCACGAAAGAGGATGGCTAAGGCCGCCATGGCGGTAATAGAGTTCTGAAACTTTGGTTCTCCCTTCATTTCCGTAGATGCTGCATTCCTCCGGTATTTTGTGTGTTGCTCTGGATTTCCGGCATCTGCAGAATCTCCTCGTTTTCATGTTTGTTCGTCCTGTTGTGTGCGGTCTTTCATTGATACCATTGTGATTTTTGGATTTACTTTGTATGTATGTCTACAAGAAAATGAATCTCAGGGTTGCATATGGTGACATATATGTACTCTGATAATAAATTTACTTTGAACTTTTGAGCTGTCTGCCTAAAGAAACTCCTCATCTCTGTTCTAAAGGGACGTCCTGTGGCCTCTGGCCTGTGAGTTCCCCGCCATTGGAAACATTGCTAGACTCTCCCCCTGTCAGATGTAAACAGGAGAACAGCTAGTGCATAACATTGAATGAACGATAAAGTTGGGCTGAGGAGATAAGTGATATGTTACAACTTTTGTTTGAACTTCACTGGCCTCTAACCTTACTGCAGTATTGCACATTATCAAACAGCTCTGCAGGATGGAGAAACTGCTCAACCTTTGACATTTCTTTAGCCAGACGGTGGTGAATCTGTGGAATTTATTGTGACAGACAGCTGTGGAGGCCAGGTCATTGGGTGTATTTAAAGCGGGCATTGATAGGTTCTTGATTAGTATTGTCATCAAAAGTTACGGCAAAAAGGCAGGAGAATGGGGTTGAGAGGGATAATAAATCAGCCATGATTGAATGGCAGGGCAGACTTGATGGGCCAAATGGTCTACTTTCTAGGTCTTATGGTCTTATCTCCATTGAGGAGTGCAGGATCCATAATTTATTGAAAGTGGCATCATGGGTAGATAGGGTTGTTAAATCTTTTGGGACATTGGCCTTCATAAGTCAATGTATTGAGTACAGGAGTTGGAGTGTTTTGTTGAAGTTGTATAAGATGTTGGTGAGGCCTAATTCAGAGTATTGTGTGCAGTTTTGGTCACCTACCCAAGGGAAAGATCTAAATAAGACTGAAAGGGTACAGATGTTGCAGACCTGAATTATAAGGAAAGATTGAATAGGTTAGAACTTTATTCCCTACAAATAGATCTGATAGAGGTGTACAAAATTATGAGGGGTATAGATAAGGTAAATGCAAGCAGGCTTTTTCCACTGAGGTTGGGTGAGACTACAAGTAGAGGTCATGGGTTAAGGCTGAAAGGTAAAAAGTTTAAGGGGAGCATGAAGGGAAACATCTTCACTCAGGGCGGTGAGAGTGTGGAGTGAGCTGCCACACGAGTGGTGCATGTGATTTTGATTTCAACATTCAAGAGAAGTTTGGATAGGTACATAGGGGTATGGAGGGGTCCAGGTGCAGGTAGATAGGAGGATTCAGTTTAAATGGTTTGGCATGGACTAGATGGGCCAAAGGGCCTATTTCTGTGCTGTACTTTTCTTTGACTCCTCTCTGGAACCACGATCGCTCCAACTTAATGATCGAGTTACAATATCAAACGCTGGCACACTCCAATTCTTTGCTCTCTAATAAAGTAAACAAGATGGGCCTTAATGCAAACAGCCATGAGAGAGATCAGCACACAAGTTACCCACTGCAGCCTAGTATTGTTTCCCCTACACTCAGGATCACAAAGAGAGCCTGGAAACGTGGATGACTCTCAATATTTTGGCAGCTATATCCTGTTAAATATAGACATTGGTAATATAATTTACTCCTGCTTCCAATCTGCCAGTAGACTATCCAGCTGAATAAGAAAAAAAATACAAAGATGACAGTCTCAAATGTAATACCAAACCCATCATCTTTTAAAGATTCAAATTTATTTGTCACATGAACATCGAAACATAAGTGTGGAGATACAGGATGTCTCTACCAAAGAAGTTGTTAGGTGCTCCTTCCCTCCGCTAGTCTACAGGTCACCCTTGGGTAAGGTGCAACACCTGCTTAGCCCCCTTCCTGATCAGGGTCACATGAAGCCTTGGGAGAGGTGGTGGATGGTCATATGAACAGCTAGTGCATATCAAGTCCTGGTTATGTGATCGCTGACATCAGGCAGCCAGTCTCTGAAAGGCTGGAGTCACCCATCTTCTGAAGAGAGTGCCCAGAAGAAACCAATGGCAAACCACTTATGTAGAAGAATTTTTGCCAATAACTATCATGGTCATGAAAAGGCCATGATTGCCCACAAAATACGACACAGCACATAACAAACGAACATGGCAAGCAGCTTCCAGGATGGCTGAGAAAATGCTTCAAGGACTTTCTCAAAGTTTCAGTGGGGTAAGAAGTGTACCACTGGTACTGACGAATGGCAAGGGTTTTGGGCCGACACCCTTCATCAGGACTGAATCAGCGGAGTGCAGTGAAAGGTCTTGGCCCGAAGCATTCCTTTCCTGTTGAGTTCCTCCAGCATTTGTTTGTGTGTTTTGCTTAAGGAATTGTTGATGGTTCTGGGTTAAAACTCTGCATCAGGATATCAGTTATGTGGTTGTAAAATTTTGGAATTCTCTCTCATATAGCTATAGATACTGAGTAACTAAATATATTTAAACCGAGAAAGATACAGTAGATTTCTAGGCTACTGAGAAATCATGGCAACATGGTAGTGTAGTGGTTAGACCCTATTGCTGTCTGTAAGGAGATTCCATGTTCACTCCTTGACCATGTGTTTCTTCCAGTGCTTCACTTTTCTCCCACATTCCAAAGTCATTTGCGTTAGGATTAGTGAGTTGTGGGCATGATATGTTGGCACTAGAAGCGTGGTGATACTTGCGGGCTGCCCAACACCCTCAGACTGTGAAACGACACATTTCACTGCGTGTTTTGATGTACATGTGACAAGTAACACTCATCTTTCAGGCAATTTCTTCTGAAAATAAGCTCAAACAGAGAAGGTGTGTGGCAAAGAGTGTGAAAAGGCATTTTAGTTCATTGTGGGCAGTGCAGTCAGAGGATGAAGAGTAGATAATATACTCCTTGAAGATTTGGCACTTCTTATAAAGATTTATTTTAGCTAAATTTAATCCTAATTTTGTTTGGATTTGAAAACAGAATTGTATCATAAAATATTGTTATTTAAAAGGGTGAGGAGATGACATATTGTTCAATTTATTTAAAGGTCAATGCATAGAAAGTGTGGCAGGGTGGAGAATCGTCTCTACCAAAGGAGGTGTAAGGCACTCCTTCCTTCCACTACCCTGCAGGACACCTTTGGGCAAGGTGCAGCACCTGTTTAGCCCCCCAAACATGGTCATGGACAGAGTAAAGAGTAAGAATAACAGTGTGAAGGGGGTTTTCCCCACTGGCAGATTAAAGACAGGTAGAAGACCATGATCGCCCACGTCAAACAACGTGGCAGATGATAATGCTGCCCCTCCTCCAATTATCACGGATGCCAGATGGCTGGAGTGTCTTCAAGAAGGGTCTCAACCCAAAGCATCAACTGTTTATTCATTTCCATAGATGTTGCCTGACCTGCCGAGTTTTTCCAGCATTTTATGTGTGTTGCTCTAAGAATATCCTGTATAGAGATAGCAATGTGGAAATCAACAAGTTTATGTTCTGGTGAAGGATTCTCGACTTGAAAAGATAACTCTGTTTCTCTTCCATTGATGTTGCCCAGCCTGCTGACTGTTCCCAGCATTTTCTGTTTTTTGTTTTGGTTGTGTTGATGTGGATATTTTTACCTGCATCAAATACTTTTTAAGATCCTGGACAAAATAAATTGCAAAGTTTTGATTGCTGTGGATACAGCTGGCGGCCATTTTGTGCTCAGAAATGTCCCCAAGCAGCAACATCGATGTAGTACAAGGAAAAAGCAACAACAGAATGTAAAATAAGGTTCGAAGTTCAAATGTTCAAAGTAAATTTATTATCCAAGTACATGTATGTCACCATATACAACCCTGAGATTCATTTTCTTGCAGACATACTCAATAGATCTATAGAATAATAACCATAACAAAATCAATGAAAGACTACCCGCCCAAATAGGGCGTTCAACCAGAGTGCAGAAGACAACAAACCGTGCAACAACAACAAGAAAGAAATTATAATAATAAATAAACAACCAATAACGAGAACCTGAGGAGAAGAGTCCTTGAAAGTGAGTCAATTGGATTGACCAGGACCTTGAAATATTTACTGAAAATTGTTAAACTGAGTCCCAGGATTTTTGTAGTTCACTCAAAGTTTAACAATTCCATCTAGACAAAGAATTTTACAGCATAGAAACAGGCCCTTTAGCACCTAGTCTGTGTTTTGCCTGTGATGGACTGGGCTGTGTCCACTAGCAAAACCTTTCAACAATCCCTCGTGGGGGTTCATTAGTTTGTCTGCTACTCCCTCATTATACAGCCAAAGACCAGGTACTGCAGTGCAGCATCCCCTTTGAATGGTGCAGACAAAGAAGACACAATAGTGCCTCTGCATTCTTAGAAGTTTGCGTAGATTTGGCATGCCACCAAAAACTTTGACCAACTTCTGCAGTTACGCAGTGGTTAACGAGTTGTATCACAGCCTGGTATGGCAACACCGATTCTCAGGAATGGAAAAGCCCACAGAAAGTGATGGGTGCAGCCCAGTCAATCACGAGCAACGTCCTTCCCACCACTGAGAACATGTACAAGAAGCATTGTCACACGAAAACAGCATCCGTCAGCAAAGACCCCTCACATCTGGGCCTTGCTCTCTTCTTGCTACTGCCATTGGCCAAGAGATACAGGAACCCTGGGTCCCACACCACCAGGTTCAGGAATAATTATTACCCTTCAACCATCAGACTCCTGAACCAGTGTGGATAACTTTACTCACCACAACTCTGAACTTTTCTACAACCTGCAGACTCAACTTCAAGGACCCTTACAACTCATTTTCTTAGTATTTTAAAAAAATTTTCACTGTAAGAGCCTCATAACTATCTTCTGTCTGTATTGTGTTTTGTGTTGCATGTTTATTATGGGTAATTTGTTACATGGGTTGGGGCACGGTAGAAGTGAAGAGAATAGTTACGTATTCATTCTTTGTCTTGTGTTCAGTTTTCAGTCTTGCTACAGTTACAAGCAGTTGGGAATGATATTGTTTCGGTGACCACTACTTTGTTTATCATTTAAATACGTTTAAGAATGCTTGGTTTAAGTACGTTTAAATGTGCTCAGACTCTTTATTTTGTTATATCACTAGTTTAGTTTCATTAGGTTTGTCATTACAAGTTCCTTTTTTGTTGGTTTCTCAATAAAGGATTGACTTCTGGAACTTGGTTATTGTAGGAAGTTGACTGTTCCCAGCATTTTCTGTTTTTGTTTTGGTTGTGTTGGATGTGGATATTTTTACCTGCATCAAATACTTTTTAGGATTCTAGACAAAATAAATTGCAAAGTTTTGATTGCTGTGGATACAGCTGGCGGCCATTTTGTGCTCAGAAATGTCCCCAAGCAGCAACATCGATGTAGTACAAGGAAAAAGCAACAACAGAATGTAAAATAAGGTTCAAAGTTCAAATGTTCAAAGTAAATTTATTATCCAAGTACATGTATGTCACCATATACAATCCTGAGATTCATTTTCTTGCAGACATACTCAATAGATCTATAGAATAATAACCACTATATGCCCTACCATAGGAAGGATGGCGAGGCTCTGGAGAGGGCGCAGAAGAGGTTTACCAGGATGCTGCCTGGTTTAGAGGGCATGTGTTATCATGAAAGGCTGGATAAACTTGGGTTTGTTTTCCTGGAGCGACGGAGGCGTAGGTGAGATCCGATAGAGGTTTACAAGATTATGAGAGGCAGAGATAGGGCAGGCAGAGAGTATCTGTTCCCCAGGGTTGAAATGTCTAATACCAGAGGCCATGCATTGAAGGTGAGAGGGAGGGGTAGGTTAAGGAGGATAAGAGGGGTAAGTTCTTTACTTAGAGAGTGGTGGATGTCTGGAATGGGTTGCTTGGTGCGGTGGCAGAGGCAAATATATTAGAAACTTTTAAGGGATGTTTGGATAGACACATTTTATTTTAACTGGGTTCTTTGTATTTCTTTAAAAACGCAAACATGAGGAAATCTGCAGATGCTGGAAATTCGGGCAACACACATCGAAGTTGCTGGTGGACGCAGCAGGCCAGGCAGCATCTCTAGGAGAGAGAGAAAAAGATGGCATGAACATTGACTTCTCAAACTTCCGCTAATGCCCCACCTCCCCCTCATACCCCATCCGTTATTTATATACACACATTCTTTCTCTCTCTCTCCCTTTTCTCCCTCTGTCCCTCTCACTATACCCCTTGCCCATCCTCTGGGTTTTTCCCCCCCTCCCCCTTTTCCTTCTCTCTGGGCCTCCTGTCCCATGATCCTCTCATATCCCTTTTGCCAATCACCTGTCCAGCTCTTGGCTCCATCCCTCCCCCTCCTGTCTTCTCCTATCATTTTGGATCTCCCCCTCCCCCTCCCACTTTCAAATATCTTACTAGTTCTTCCTTCAGTTAGTCCTGACGAAGGGTCTCGGCCCGAAACATTGACTGTTCCTCTTCCTAGAGGTGCTGCATTCACCAGCAACTTTGATGTGTGTTCTTTGTGTTTCTTGCTTTGTGGCTATCTGTAAGCAAACAAATCTTAAAGTTGTATAATTTATTCATTCTTGGATGTAAGGAAGATGGAGGAATAGTTCCATTTTCCTTACATTTTGGTTTTGGTTTGCTTTTTATCTGGCTCAGCACGACATTGTGGGCTGAATGTCCTATTCCTGTGCTGTACTACATTCTACGTTCTATTTCCCCGTGCTTGTCTCTAAGCTGTTTTGCTTTGTTTGAAAGTAACCACTACATGTACAATTTGTCTTCATTTGCACATTGGTTGTTTGTCAGTCTTTTAGTATCGTTTTTCGTAAATTCAGCTGAATTTGTTTATTTCCCTGTAAATGCCTGCAAGGAAATGAATCTGGAGGCAGTAAATGGTAACATATACATATTTTGAACTTTCAGAAAGGCCCCAGACTCTCACACAGGAAACTCGGACATAGCAGGATTACAACACCAGAGGGAACCACATACCAGTGCTCCAGGTCGCTGAGAATCGAGGGCAGACTCAGAGCCTCTGCAGTAGGCACTGAGTGCTCCTAGATCAAAGTGTGAACGTGGTACTGCGGCGAACAGGTGATGGGGCAAAGCTGTTCCACCAGCACGAATGATTGGAAAAAGGCTTGTGTTTCTATGACAGGAGATTCTGCAGATGCTGAAAATCCTGAGCAAGACACACAATGCCGGAGGAACTCAGGTAGCATCTATGGAGAAAATAAACAGTTGATGTTTGGGGCCGAGACCCTTCATCAGGACTGGGAAGGAGGGGGAAGAAGCCAGAATAAGAAGGTGGGGTGGGGAGGAGCACAAGCTGGCAGGTGCCTCACCTCCCTCTGGTTGCCTTCCTTCCTCTTCTGCCAAGGTCCACTCCCCTATCGAATTCCTCCCTGTTCCATGCTTTACCTCTTCCACCTATCACCTCCCAGCTTCTGACTTCATTCCCCCCCCCACCCCCCGACCCTGGCCTCATCTATTACCTGTCAGCTTGTACACTTTCCCCTCCCCCCACATTCCAGCTTCTGCCCCCTTCTTTCCAGTCCCGATGAAGGGTCTCAGTCTGAAACAGTTATTCCTCTTCATAGATGCTGAGTTCCTCCAGCATGTTGTTTTATATATTGATTGGGATGCAGTGCAGAATAGGCTGTCCCGGCCCTTTCAGCTATGCTGCCCAGCGATCCCTGTTATCCTAATCACGGGACAATTCACAATGACCAATTAACCCACCGGCCGGTACAGCTTTGGACTGTAGGAGGAAACCGCAGCACCCGGAGGGGTGACAGGAGAGAATTTCGGAGTGAGAGGGAATTTTTGGTTGTGTTTGCCGCTTCACTGAGGCAGCAGGAAATCTAGAGAGCCCCATGAAAGGAAGACTGGTTTCTGCCATGTGCTGAGCTGCCATTTCCATGCCAAGCTGCGAGACATCCATAAAACTGGTGAAGAGCAGCTGCCCCAGAGGGTGCAATAGGAGCCCTGTGGCAGGAGGCAGGAGGTGAGCGGGGATTGCTGGTGGGGATAATTATTAGAAATGTAGAAGAGTACAGCATGGGAACAGAGCCTTTGGCCCACAATGTGCCGAACCAGCTAAAAGTAAATCAAAACTGCCCCCCCCAGAACTAATCCCTCCTACTTACACTATGTCTATATCTCTCCATCTTCCTCACATCCATGTGTCTATCTGAATGTCTCTTAACAGCCTCTAATGTATTTGTCTCTATCACCATACCAGGCATCCATCACTGTCTGAGTAAAAAAAAACTTACCCCTCACATCCCCTTTGAATCTACCCTCTCTCACCTTCAATGCATGCCCTCTGGTATTAGACATTTCAACCCTGGGAAACAGATACTCCCTGTCTACTCTATCTATACCTCTCATAAGGTATAGTGTGGACATGGTGGAGGGTTACAAATACCTGGGGATACGAATTGACAATAAACTGGACTTGTCAAAGAACACTGAAGCTGTCTACAAGAAGGGTCAGAGCCGTCTCTACTTCCTGAGGAGACTGAGGTCCTTTAACATCTGCTGGACGATGCTGAGGATGTTCTACGAGTCTGTGGTGGCCAGTGCTATCATGTTTGCTGTCGTGTGCTGGGGCAGCAGGCTGAGGGTAGCAGACACCAACAGAATCAATAACTTATTCGTAAGGCCAGTGATGTTGTGGGGATGGAACTGGACTCTTTCACGGTGGTGTCTGAAAAGAGGATGCTGTCTAAGTTGCATGCCACCTTGGACAATGTCTCCCATCCACTACATAATGTACTGGGTGGGCACAGGAGTACATTCAGCCAGAGACTCATTCCACCGAGATGCAGCACAGAGCGTCATAGGAAGTCATTCCTGCCTGTGGCCATCAAACTTCACAACTCCTCCCTTGGAGGGTCAGATACCCTGTGCCGATAGGCTGGTCCTGGACTTATTTCATAATTTACTGGCATAATTTACTTATTACTATTTAACTATTTATGGTTCTATGACTATTTATTATTTATGGTGCAACTGTAATGAAAACCAATTTCCCCTGGGATCAAAAAAGTATGACTATGACTATGACTATAATCTTATAAACCTCTATCAGATCTCCTCATCCTCTGCCACTCTAGTTTATCCAGCCTCTCGTGATCGCACGTTCCCTCTAAACCAGGCAGCATCCTGGTGAACCTCTTCTGCTCCCACTCCAAAGCCTCAGCATCCTTCCTGTAGCAGGGAATTGTTACTGATTGACATTGCTACAAAATATCCCAGCAGCAAAGTAAAAACAGAGCGAGGCTCTGCTCCGTTCTCACAGTTCAAGGATCAAAAATCACTGACGTCGATTCCAGTTCTCTCAACAGCAGGCGGAAAGATGATCTCATTCTTGATCTCTGTACAGTGTGGGGAAATCGGTCATCAAGTAGAATGGATTACTGCTGCTGATGATGCAGAAAAGTTGGAGGGTGGCAGCACTGTAATGTAGGGGTTAGCGTAATGCCAGCAACATGGGTTTATTTCCCACTGCTTTTTTTAACCCCATAACCGTGCGGGTTTCCCTTCCGTATCCCAACTGAGTAGGTTGCTTGTTCAGATGGGTGTAATTGGACGGCGTGACGACAGGCCTAGGCGAGGATGGTAAGATCCCAAGTGCTGAGGTATCCGAGACCAGAATCAGGACACGATTTAAGAAACTGAGATGAGAACAGGGTGAGAATCCAAACGAAACAGAAATCCTAAACACAGTCACAGACCGAACTAAGGGTGAGCCGACAATTGAGCCCTGAGCCTGTGTTCAGATGCTCTTTAAATGTCCAAATCTTGGAGCCAAAGCATGGCCGCCAATTACGAAGCGGGCCAAGATCTCTAAAGGCACCACACCAGTTATCCATACTCCAGAGAATCTAGAAGCGGGTGTGGTCAATTGTGTACCGTACAAGGTGACACAGGCTTGTTGGTCCAAGTGGACCTGTTACTGTACTGTATCTCTAAATAAAATAAGTGAAAAGAACAATAATGTAATCAGGACACTGCCCAAAGCCTCCCCTGTTTGACAGAACGGGTGGTTATCCACAACTAGAACTGATGTTGAGGAACAACTGCACAGGCACGTGGACGTCAGCGAGTTAGACTGGCGGGAAGAGTTTAAAAAGAAGACAGCTTTATAGAGCAGGTGTCAGAAAAGAGGGAGACAGAGTAGGAGGGCTGTGGCTCAATGGGACTTCGGCGATAACAGGTTGATGCGAGGTAAGTTACTTGTGAAGAATAGGAAGTATGTCTGTGAGGCCAGAGTTCTGTATTGGGTGTCAGATGCGGGATGTCCGGGAGAAGGTTAGGAGCTTGAAGACTCGTACGGCCAGATTTGGGAACAGCTTCTTTCCAACTGTGATAAGACTGCTGTACAGATCCTGACCCGGATCTGGGCCGTACCCTCCAAATATCCGGACCTGCCTCTCGGTTTTTTTGCACTACCTTACTTCCCATTTTTCTATTTTCTATTTATGATTTATAATTTAAATTTTTAATATTTACTAATTTTAACTATTTTTAATATTTATAATATTTAATATTTGTAATCCAGGGAGTGTGAAGCGCAGAATCAAATATCTCTGTGATGATTGTATGTTCTAGTACCAATTGTTTGGCAACAATAAAGTATAAAGTATAAAGACTCCGAGCCTCCCGGACAGCCACCTCTGCGCCAGGTGTGTCCAGCTGCAGCTCCTTAGGGACTGGGTTAGGGAACTGGAGATGCAGCGCGATGACCTTCATCTGGTCAAGGAAAGTGTGGAGGTGAGAGAGAGGAGCTATAAGCAGGTAGTCACACCGGGGCCTCGGAGACAGATAAGTGGGTAACAGTCAGGAGAGGGAAGGGCAGGAGTCAAATACTAGAGAGTACTCCAGTGGCTGTCCCCCTTAACAATAAGTACTCTTGCTTGAGTATTGTTGGGGGGAGGGAGCGACCTACCTGGGGGAAGCAACAGTGGCTCAGAAGGATAGGGAAAGGAAGAGGATGGCAGCAGTGATAGGGGACTCTATAGTTAGGGGGTGAGACAGGCGATTCTGTGGACGCAGGAAAGAAGCAAAGATGGTAGTTTGCCTCCCAGGTGCCAGGGTCTGGAACGTTTCTGATCACATCCACGATAATCTGAAGAGGGAAGGAGAACAGCCAGAGATTGTGGGACATATTGGTACCAATGACATAGATAGGAAAAGAGAGGAGGTCCTGAAAGCAGACTACAGGGAGTTATGATGGAAGTTGGGAAGCAGGACCTCAAAGGTAGTAATCTCAGGATTACTGCCTGTGCCACATGACAGTGAGTTTAAGAATAGAATGAGGTAGAGGATAAATGCGTGGCTGAGGGATTGGAGCAGGGGGCAGGGATTCAGATTTCTGGATCATTGGGATCTCTTTTGGGGCAGGTGTGACCTGTACAAAAAGGACGGGTGGCACTTGAATCCAAGGGAGACCAATATCCTGGCGGGGAGGTTTGCTACAGCTATTGGGGAGAGTTTAAACTAGAATTGCTAGGGGGTGGGAACCGAACTGAAGAGACAGAGGAAGAGGCGGTTAGCTCACAAATAGAGAAAGCTTGTAGACAGTGCGAGAGGGAGGATAGGCAGGTGATAGAGAAGGGATGCGTTCAGACTGATGGTTTGAGATGCAAGGAGTATCAACAAAGTGGATGAGCTTAGAGCGTGGATCAATACTTGGAGCTATGATGTTGTGGCCATTACAGAGACTTAGATGGCTCAGGGGCAGGAATAGCTACTTATAGAGTGCCAGGCTTCAAATGTTTCAGAAAGGAACAGGAAGGGGTCAATAACTCTACTGAGTGTTTTTTATAGACCACCCAATGGTAACAGGACCATCGAGGGGCAGCTAAGGAAACAGATTCTGGAAAGATGCAATAATAACAGGATTGTCGTGGTGGGAGATTTTAATTTCCCTAATATTGATTAGCATCTCCCTAGACCGAGGGGTTTAGTTGGGGTGGAGTTTGTTTGGTGTGTTCAGGAAGGTTTCCTGACACAATATGTAGATAAGCTTACAAGAGAAGAGGCTGTACTTGATCTGGTATTGGGAAATGAACCTGGTCGGGTGTCAGGTCTCTCAGTGGCAGAACATTTTGGAGATAGTGACCACAATTCTATCTCATTTACCATAGCATTGGAGAGGGATAGGAACAGGCAAGTTAGGAAAGTGTTTAATTGGAGTAAGGGGAAATATGAAGCTATCAGGCAGGAACTTGGAAGTATAAATTGGGAATAGGTGTTCTCAGGAAATATATGGCAAATGTTCAGGGGTATTTGCATGGGATTCTGCATAGGTACATTCCAATGAGACAGGGAAAGGATGGTACGGTACAGGAACCATGATGTACAAAGGCTGTTGGAAATTTAGTCAAGAAGAAAAGAAAAGCTTACGAAAGGTTCAAAAAACTAGGTCATAATAGAGTTCTAGAAAATTATAAGGCTAGCACGAAGGAGCTTTAGAATAAAATTAGGAAAGCCAGAAGGGGCCATGAGAAAGCCTTGGTGGACAGGATTAAGGAAAACCCCAAGGCATTCTACAAGTATGTGAAGAGCAAGAGGATGAGACATGAGAGAATAGGACCAATCAAGTGTGACAGTGGGAAAGTGTGTATGGAACTGGAGGAAATATCAAATATATTTAATGAATACTTTGCTTCAGTATTCACTATGGAAAAGGATCTTGGCGATAGTAGGGATGGCTTACAGCGGACTGAAAAGCTTGAGCATATAGACATTAAGAGGATGTTCTGGAGCTTTCGGAAAGCACTAAGTTGAGTAAGTCATCGGGACCGGACGAGATATACCCCAGGCTACTGTGGGAGGCGAGGGAGGAGATTGCTAAGCATCTTGCAATGATCTTTGCATCATCAATGGGGACGGTAGAGGTTCCGGAGGATTGGAGGGTTGCAGATGTTGTTCCCTTATTCAAGAAAGGGAGTAGAGATAGCTCAAGAAATTATAGACCAGTGTGTCTTACTTCAGTGGTTGGTAAGTTGTTGGAGAAGATCCTGAGAGGCAGGATTTATGAACATTTGGAGAGGCATAATATGATTAAGAATAGTCAGCATGGCTTTGTCAAAGGCAGGTTGTGCCTTACTACCTTGATTGAATTTTTTGAGGATGTGACTAAACATGTTGATGAAGGTAGAGCAGTAGATGTATATAGATTTCAGCAAGGCAGTTGATAAGGTACCCCATGCAAGGGTTGTTGAGAAAGTAAGGAGGCATGGGATCCAAGGGGACCTTGCTTTGTTGATCCAGAATTGGCTTGCCCACAGAAGGCAAAGAGTTGTTGTAGATGGGTCATATTCTGCATGGAGGCTGGTGACCAGTAGTGTGCCTCAGGGATCTGTTCTGGGACATCTTCTCTTCATGGTTTTTATAAATGACCTGGATGAGGAAATGGAAGGATGGGTTAGTAAATTTGCTGATGACGCAAAGGTTGGGGGTGTTGTGGATAGTGTGGAGGGCTGTCAGACATTACAGCCGGACATTGATAGGATGCAAAACTGGGCTGAGAAGTGGCAGATGGAGTTCAACCCAGATAAATGTGAGGTGGTTCATTTTGGTAGGTCAAATATGATGGCAGAATATAGAATTAATGGTAAGACTCTTGACAGTGTGGAGGATCATGGGGTCCGTGTCCATAGGACACTCAAAGCTGCTGCATGGGTTGTCTGGTTAAGAGTGCATTGGCCTTCATCAACTGTGGGACTGAGTTCAAGAACCGAGAAGTGATGTTACAGCTGTATAGAACCCTGGTCAGACCCTACTTGTAGTACTGTGCTCAGTTCTGGTCACCTCACTACAGGAAGAATGTGGAAACTATAGAAAGGGTGCAGAGGAGATTTACAAAGAGGTTGCCTGGATTGGGGAGCATGCCTTATGAGAATAGGTTGAGTGAACTTGGCCTTTTCTCCTTGGAGCGACAGAGGATGAGAGGTGATCTGATAGAGGTGTATAAGATGATGAGAGGCATTGATTGTGTGGATAGTCAGAGGCTTTTTTCCCGGGCTGAAATGGCTAGCACGAGAGGGCACAGTTTTAAGGTAAACACAAAATACTCTGCAGATGCTGGGGTCAAAGCAACACCCACAACATGCTGGAAGAACTCAGCAGGTCAGGCAGCATCTGTGGAAACGATCAGTCAATGTTTCGGGCCGGAACCCTTCGTCAGGACTGAAGAGGGAAGGGGCAGAGGCTCTATAAAGAAGGTGGGGGGAGGGTGGGAAGGAGAAGGCTGGTGGGTTCCAGGTGAAAAACCAGTAAGGGGAAAGATCAAGGGGTGGGGAAGGGGAAGCAGGGAGATGATAGGCAGGAAAGGTGAAGAAGGAATAGGGGAAAACACAATGGGTAGTAGAAGGAGGCAGAACCATGAGGGAGGTGATAGGCAGCTGGGGGAGGGGGCAGAGTGAAATAGGGATAGGGGAAGGGAGGGGGAGGGAATTACCGGAAGTTGGAGAATTCAGTGTTCATACCAAGGGGCTAGAGACTACCTAGACAGTATATGAGGTGTTGCTCCTCCACCCTGAGTTTAGCCTCATCATGGCAGTAGAGGAGGCCATGTATGGACATATCTGAATGGGAATGTGAAGCAGAGTTGAAGTGGGTGGCAACCGGGAGATCCTGTCTGTTGTAGCGGACAGAGCGCAGGTGCTCGACGAAGCGGTCCCCCAATCTGTGTCGGGTTTCACCGATGTAGAGGAGGCCGCACCAGGAGCACCGGATGCAATAGATGACCCCAACAGGCTCATAAGTGAAGTGTTGCCTCACCTGAAAGGACTGTTTGGGGCCCTGAATGGTGGCAAGAGAGGAGATGTAGGAACAGGTGTAGCACTTACACTTACAGGGATAAGTGCCGGGTGGGAGATCCGTGGGGAGGGACATGTGGATCAGGGAGTCACGGAGGGACCGATCCCTGCGGAAAGCGGAGAGGGGTGGAGAGGGAAAGATGTGCTTAGTGGTAGGGTCCTGTTGAAGGTGGCAGAAGTTGCGGAGGATAATGTGCTGGATCCAGAGGCTGGTGGGGTGGTAGGTGAGGACAAGGGGAACTCTGTCCCTGTTGTGGTGACGGGAGGATGGGGTGAGGACTGAAGTGTGGGAAATGGAGAAGATGCGGGTGAGGGCACCACTGATGACGGCAGAAGGGAAACCACGACCCTGAAAGAAAGAGGGCATTTGAGGTGTCCTGGAATGGAAAGCCTCATCCCGGGAGCAGATGTGGCGGAGATGAAGGAACTGAGAATAGGGAATGGCATTTTTGCACGAGGCAGGGTGGGAAGAGGTATAGTCGAGGTAGTTATGAGAGTCAGTGGGCTTGTAGAAGATGTCAGTGGACAGTCTGTCTCCAAAGATGGAGACCGAGAAAGGGGAGAGAAGTGTCCAAGATACACCAAGTGTTGAGCACCTCCGCAAGATCTCTGCAAACTCCTCAGGAAGTAGAGGTACTGCTGTGCTTTCTTTGTAATTGTATTTGTGTGCTGGGCCCAGGATGGGTCCTCTGAAATAATACCACCTCGCAATTTAAAGTTGCTAACACTTTCCACCTCTGATCCTCCGATGATTACCGGCTCATGGACCTCTGCTTTCCTTCTCCTGAAGTCTATAATCAGCTTCTTGGTCTTGCTGACATTGGGAGGTTGTTGTTATGACACTACTCGGTCAGATTTCCAATCTCCCTGCTGTATGCTGATTCATCAGCATCTTTGATTTGGACTACAACAGTGGTGTTATCAGCAAACTTGAAGATGCCATTGGAGCAGTGCTCAGCCACACAGTCATAAGTGTCAGGTGAGTAGAGCAGGGGCCAAGCACACAGACTTGTGGTGCTCCTGTGCTGATGGAGATCATGGAGGAGATGTTGTTGCCAATCCAAACTGACTGGGGTTTACAAGTGAGGAAACCTTACATCATTCTCACTCTCGTCCCTCCCTCAACTGGATCCACTGCCCAACTCTTGCTCCATGATGTTCCCACCTTTTTATATTAGCTATCTCCCCTTCTTTTCAGTCCCGAGCAAGAGCCTTGACTCAAAACATTTCCCTCCCTATATGGTATCTGACCCACTTAGTTCCTCCAGCTTTATGTCTGAGTTGCTCCAAATCTCCAGCATCTTGTGTCTCTGAGTTACTGAGGAATAGTATTGTTTCAAAAACCATATTCCCTTGTGGAGTACGTAGTAATGTCACTGAGAAGTGTATGGGGTAGATCTGGCTATTTCAGGCAATTTCTGTTGTGAGATACGTGTCATATATTTACACAATGTTAGGATATTAGGTTTCCTGTCCACAGATCCCTCAAAGTTGCACAAGTTGATCGGGTGGGTAAGAAGGTGGATGGTGTGTTGGCCCTCATTAGTTGGTGGATTGAGTTCAAGAGCCATGAGATAATGTTGCAGCTCTATAAAACTTTGATAAGACCACACTTGGAATATTGTGTTCAGTTCTGGTCGCCTCATTATAGGAAGGATATGGAAGTTTCAGAGAGCGTGCAGAGGAGATTTACCAGGATGCTGCCTGGATTAGAGAGCGTGTCTTGTGAGGGAACGTTGAGCGAGCTAGGTCTTTTCTCTTTGATGCGAAGGAGGATGAGAGGTGTACACGACAGGCATAGACAGAGTGAACAGCAAGCGTTTTGTTTTTCCAGGGCAGTAATGGCCAATATAAGGGGGCATAATTTCAAGGTGATTGGAGGAAAATATAGGGGGGTGTCAGAAGTAGTGTTGTTTTACACAGAGTGGTAGGTGCATGGAACACGCTGCCAGGGATAGTGGTAGAGGCAAATACATTACAACCATTAAAGGAGCTCTTAAATAGGCACATGGATGAAAGAAAAATGGAGGGCTGTGTGGAAGGGAAGAGTTGGATTGATCTTAGAGCAGGGTAAAAGGTGGGTATACACTATGGGCCCAAGGGTCTGTACTGGGCTGTGCTTTTCAAAGTTCTATGATATAACTTTGGCATGGGTGTATTAGGAGATTATTATCACGACAAATATGGGATATTTCATGATAATGTCACTGATTGGGTATGGTAAGAATGATTGCGCACAGTAGCATAAAGGTTAGCATTATGCGTCTCAGTGTACGATCGGGGTTCAATTCTTGTCATTTTATGCACGTTCTCCCTGTGACCACGTGGGTTTCCTCCCACATTCCAAAGATGAATGGGTTAGCATTGGTAAATTGTGGCCATGTTACATTGGTGTTGGAAGCATTGCAACACTTGCAATCTGCCCCAGCGTATCAGTGATGCAAACGATGCATTTCATTGTACGAACGACATCGAGTTCAAAAGTCAGGAGGTTATATTGCAACTTTATAAAACTGGATGCTGTGGTCGTCCCACTATAGGAAGGATAGTGAGACTTTGGAGAGGGTGCAGAAGAGGTTTATTAGGATGTTGCCTGGTTTAGGGGGCATTTTCTATCCCAAGAGGCTGGATAAACCTGGGTTGTTTTCTCTGGAGCATCGGAGGATGAGGGGCAGTGCCGGACTTTAGGCAGGGCTAGCCCTAGGGTGGGCTGCAGCCCAGGGGCCTGAGCTGCAGAGGGGCCCAAAATAGGTAGCTATCATCATGGCAGACAATAAAAAATAGGAGAGTGGAGCACAGAAAAGAAAATAGGAACAAGAAAAAGAGGACCGTGAGAAAGAAGCATTAAAAAGGACATTGAAATGGACAGAATTTTTAAAACCTGTTCTCGATGATGCAGCAGTACCATCGCTCTTGTCACAGTCTGAGACCGGTGGACAAATGGAGACTTGTTCAACAGCTAGCGTTAGCACCAGCGTTAGCACAGGACCACCGTCCTTGCCACAGTCAGCAGCTAACGTTGAAGAGGCAGAGAGCATGACTTTGGGATTCCCGACCACAGAGACCTCCGAACAACCAAGTCGGGCCGCCATTAACGTTAACGTAATCACTACTGAGGATCCTTACAGCTCTGATCCTGCTCTCTGGGGGAAGGAAACGTTAGATGATTCAGTCCGAGCGTACTGGGCTAAGAAAGGACCAGAGTCCTGCCAGAATAAGGATGTAGTTATCAAAGCTTCAGAACGAGTGTACAAACAGCAGAGACGTTTTTTCACTTCAAACTCAAGCTCGTAAATGGTGAGTACATATCAAGGCAATGGCTCTTATATTTCTCTTCCACTGGCTGTGTGTTTTGTTTTGCATGCCTCATCTTCAGTAACTGTCAGTCCATCTTCGAAACTGGCTTCAGCGACTGGAAACATGCCGCTGATTGCTTAGGAGAGCAAAGCGAACACCACAGGAAAATGATACTGACCTACGTTACACTAGCATCTGATGGCGGAAGAATAGATACAGAACTGCAAAAACAGTTTGAGTCAGAGTGTGTCTACTGGACCGACGTATTGAGAAGACTGCTGTGAAGTTTTTGGTCGAGTGGGGACTGGCTATCCGAGGCTCCAGTGACATATTTGGCAGGCCTGATAACAACAAATACACAGGCTTAGATCCACAATGGGACAGGACATGCTGAATCATCTCACTCTGATGTCACTTGAAAGTGATCCTGTTCGGAAACTGGATTTTAGTGGTCTGATCAAGGACTTTGCTGTGAAGAAATCCAGAAGCACTAGCCTTTAATTTTGAAAAACAGGCATTTGACTGTGTAAATATCTAGGCCTGTGTGTCAGTGCTGCTCCTGTTTTTGTGGCAATAGGCTAACAGTTGACTGTTTACAAAATCAGTAAGTAATAAGTGGTCTTTACTCTGCAAGCCACACAGTACAGCATTAGGTTAGTATGTGATAGATCTCATTTTTCAAAAAGATTGTTGGAGTATTGTCAAGTTTCCTAGTTTGCCATAGTGATTGAGGTTTATAAGATTATGGGAGATGTGTAGATAGGGTAGATGGGGAGTATTTTTTCCCGAGGTAGAAATGTCTAATACCAGAGGGTATGCATTGAAGGTGAGAGGAGGATGTGAAGGGTAAGGCTTTACTCAGAGAGCAGTGGATGCTTGGAATGCGCTGCCTGGTGTGGTGCTGGAGGCAAATACATTTGAGGCTTTTAAGAGATATTTGGATAGGCACATGAATGTAAGGAAGGTGGAGGGATATGGACATAGTGTAGGTTGGAAGTATTAGTGTTTGGGTGTTTTTGCTTTGCTTTTTAGCTGGTTTGGCACAGCACTGTGGACCAGAGGGACTATTCCTGTTTGAGGTTTTGATGTCCATGTGACAAATAAAGCTAATCTCTATCTTTATCACTGAGGTATGCTGTATACCAAGGTAAGGTTACTGTGAGGTAAAGGAATTACATCAGGGTATATTTCTGTGAGGAACCAGAAATGTTCAGGCTGTGTAACAAAGCAGGGAAGAGAAGTGAGTGCAGTTACTATTACAAGGGAGAAGGTGCTCAAAAGGCTGAAAGATATCAAGGTGCTTAAGTCATCTGAACCAGGTGAACCGCACCCTAGGTTTCTGAAAGAGGTAGCGGTAGATTGTGGAGGCGTTAGTAATGATGAGGGGGGAATCTCACTGAAACCTTTCAAATGTTGAAAGGCCTAGACAGAATAGATGTGGTAAGGATGTTTCCCATGGTGGGGGAGTCTAGGACAAGAGGGCACAGCCTCAGGATAGAGGGGCGTCCATTTAAAACAGAGATGCAGAGAAATTTCTTTCGTGAGAGGGTGGTGAATTTGTGGGATTTGTTACCACAGCAGCAGTGGAGGGCAGGTCGTTGGGTGTATTTAAGGCATAGCTTGATAGGTTCTTGATTGGACACGGCATCAAATGTTACGGGGAAGAGGCCAGGGAGTGGGGCTGAAAAGGGTAAAAAAGGGTCAGCCATGATTAAATGGCAGGGCAGACTCGATGGGCCAGATGACCTAATTCTGCTCCTATGGTCTTGTGGTCTAAACCAGTTCTGTTTTTACAGAAGTCCATATCTCAATATATAAAAAACATTTGATATAGTAGCAATATCTCCACAGTGTAATAATGACTGGCATCAAAGAAATAGGAAACAGATGAGTAGAACAATTACTTAAAGTGCAGGGAAAGGGTGTGGGGGAGAGTGAATAACTGGTTCTGCCGTTTGTAGAAACAAACACACACACTCTATGTACCTGAGGATTGTGAGTTGAATATTACAGGAGCTCGTTCATATGTAGGTGGGAGTCCATAAGTCAATTGTTCCCAGCATGGGGATGGCAGCTTTTTACTGAGCACAGTTGGATGAAAAGCAAGGTGTGGGAAGAGCAGTATAACACTGAGAGGAATTTTACAATGAGGAGTGCAAGGGTACAGTGATGCTACTGTGAGGAGTGTGGGTGTAATGTACGGTAGTAAGGCAGGGGTTTCCAACCTGGGGTCCGCAGATCCCTTGTTTAATAGTATTGGTTCATGGCATAAAAAGATTGAGAACCCCTGCTGTGTGGGGGTATTGTTACCCCTCTGATTCCTGGGATGGAAGGATGGGTGTACAAAGGCAAACTGGCTTAATCAGGCTTATATTCACAAAAGTTCTGAAGACTGAGAAACCTGCACAATTGTAGTCGGACTGGATGCAGGAAACATGTTCCTTTATCATGGGAAGTCGAGGACCAAGGCCACACTCGGTACAAGAGAAAAGCCATTCAAGTATGGGAGAGGGAGACACTACCGTGCTAAAACAGCATCATTAATTATATTCAAGAAGTCCATCTAGAGCAGAGGAGAGGAGGGATTTCTTCAGCCAGAGTAAATGTGTGGAATTCGGTGCCACAGGTGGCTGTGGAGACCAGGTCATTAGTGTATTTAAGGCGAAGGTTGATAGGTTCTTGATTAGTCAGGGCCTGAAAGCTTATAGGGAGAAGGCAGGGGAATGGAGGGGTAAGAGGGAAATGGATCAGCCATGATGAAATGGCAGAGCAGACTCGATGGGCTGAATGGCTCAATTCTCTCCTATGTCTTATGGTTAAGTACCAGTAGCGTATTTTTCCAGAGGCTAAATGCGTCACGGGGTATGGGAAGAAAGGTGGACCACGGTATGAATCTGAAGGCAATCATGTTGAATGGCCCACTGCTATTGTCTGACAGTTTCTATATATACCAGAGTAATGTTAAAGGTGAAAGGTGCAGATAACAGTGGTGTATAACTGGGTAAAGTTACTATGAGGAGTACTGGGTTTATCAGGGTGATATTACTATGAGAAATGTGAGGACAAGAGTATCACTATGTAGCCTATCAGAATGATGTTACCATGAGGTACATGGCGTATATCAAGTTACTGTGAGGGGGTATATGTGGGGTATATTAGGGTAAAGTTACTGCCAGATGAGTGGTGTATAGAGGTGATACCATTGTGAGGTCTATCAGGATGATGATACAATGAGGTATTTGGGAGTATATCAGAGTAAAGTTAGTGAGGGGGTGTATCAGAATGACGTTTCTATCAGGAGTGTGGTGTATAGGGGTAACATCACCGTGAGGTCTATCAGGGTGATGTTGCAGGGAGGAGTATGGCGTACAAGAGTGTCATAGAGATAGATTGAAAAGCACAGAAAATGGCCCTTTGTCCCGTCCGTGTCTGTGCCTACCAAAGTTTATATTCAACTAATCCACTTCCCCAGAAATCTCTTTGTCTTCTATATACTGTAGTTTGTTTTACATTCTTAGACTGGCCACAATCATCTTATATGGAGCTTGTAAACTCAGTGGCCACTTTATTCGGTACAGCTGCTCGTTTATGCAAGTATCTAATCAGCCAATCATGTGGTGGCAACTGAGTGCCTTAGAGCATGCAGACATGGTCAGGAGGTTCAGTTGTTGTTCAGACCAAACATCAAAATGGGGAAGAAATGTGATCTCGGTGACTCGACCATGGAATAATTGCTGTTGCCATACAGGGTGGTTTATCTCAAAAACTGCTGATCTCCTTGGATTTTCATGCACAAGTCTCTAGAACCCCTACCATTAACCAAGGGATCCATGGACCCCACATTGGGAACCACTGCTCTAGAGTTTTCAGAGAACGGTCCAAAGAATAAAAAAAACATCCAGTGAGTGGCAGTTCTGTGGGTGAAAGTGCCTTGTTAATGAGAGAGGTCAGGGGAGAATGGTCAAACTAATTCAAGCTGACAGGAAGGTGGCAGTAATGCAAATAACCGCACGTTACAACGATGGCGTGCAGCATCTCTGAATGCACAGCATGTTGAACCTTGAAGTGGATGGGCTACAGCAGAAGACCATGAACATACCTAATGAAGTACCTCCTTACCCAATAATGAAGTATGGCGCGTGGCTAAGTGGTTAAGGTGTCGGTCTAGTGATCTGAAGGTCGCTAGTTCGAGCCTCAGCTGAAGCAGCATGTTGTGTCCTTGAGCAAGGCACTTAACCACACATTGCTCTGCGACGACACCGGTGCCAAGCTATATTGGCCAGTGTGCCCTTCCCTTGGACAACATCGGTAGCGTGGAGAGGGGAGACTTGCAGCATGGGCAACTGCCTGTCTTCCATACAATCTTGCCCAGGCCTCAGTCGACATCGAAAATTGATGGACAGCCAAAGAAGAAGAAGACCTAATGAGTGTTTATCTGCTTACTGCATGCCCCAGTCAATACATCCCAAAGAAGAAGTATGCTAAAGGCAGGATGATGCAACAGTGGCTGACAAGGGAAGTCAAAAACAACATAAAAGCAAAAGAGAAGCAAAAAGTAGTGGGAAGTTAGAGGATTAGGAAGCTTTTATATAAAGAATGGTGAGAGTAGATATTGGACCACTGGAAAAAGATTTGGAGTGTCAGTAATGGGGGACAAGGAAAGGGCAGAAGAGCTAAATAAGTACATTGCCTCAGTCTTCACTGTGGAAAACACATCCAGTATGCCAAAAATTTGAGTATGACGGGGGGCAGAAGTGAATGTGGTTACTATTACTAAGGAGAAGGTACTTAGGAAGCTGTAAAGTCTGAAGGTAGATAAGTCACCTGGCCCAGATGGTGTACACCCAAGGGTTCTGAAAGAAATGGCTGAAGAGATTGTGAAGGCATTAATAATGATCTTTCAATAATCACTAGATTGTGTTATGGTTCCGGAGGACTGAAAAATTGCAAATGTCACTCCACTCTTTAAGAAGGGAGAGAGACAGAAGAAAGGATATTATTGGCTAGTTACCCTGACCTCAGTGGTTGGGAAGATGTTGGAGTTAATCATTAAGGAGGTGGTTTGGGGTACTTGGAGGCACATGATAAAACAGGCCATAGTCAGCATGGTTTCCTCAAGGGAAAATCTTGCCTGATAAATCTGTTGGAATTCTTTGAACAAATAACAAGCAGGATAGACAAAGGAGAATCAGTGGATGTTGTGTACAAGGATTTTCAGAAGGTCTTTGACCAGGTGCCACTTGTGAGACTGCTAAACAAACTACGAGCCCATGATATTACAGGAAAGATACTAACATTGATAGAGGATTGGCTGATTGGCAGGAGATAAAGGGAACCTTTTCTGGTTGGCTGCCAGTAACTTGTGGTGTTCTACAGGGATCTGTGTTGGGATCACTTCCTTTTACATTATATTTCAATGACCTGGATGACAGAATTGATGGCTTTTGGCCACATTTGCAGAGGATACAAGATAGGTGGAGGGGCAGATAGTGTTGAGGAAGCATGGAGACTGCAGAAGGACTTAGATAGGTTCTGAAGAGTGAGCAGATGGAATACAGTGTCATGAAATATATGCCTTGCACTTTGGTAGAAGGAATAAAACCATAGGCTATTTTCTAAATGGGCAGAGCATTCAAAAATATGAGGTGCAAATGGACTTGGGAGTCCTTGTGCAGGATTCCTTGAAGGTTAACTTGCAGGTTGAGTCGGTGGTAAGGATGGCAAATGCGATGTTAACATTCATTTTGAGAGGACTAGAATAGGAAAGCAAGGATGTGATGTTGAGGCTGTATAAAGCACTGGTGAGGCCTCACGGAGCAGTTTTGGGCCCCTTGTCTAAGATGTTGCAGAGGGTTCAAAGGGAGTTTGGAATGGTTCAAGAATTAAAGGCTTGTCGTATGAGGAGCATTTGATGGCTCTGGGCCTCTACTACAGGAATTTAGAAGAATCGGGGTGGGGGTGAGATCCCATTGAAACCTATCGAATGTTGAAAGGGCCAGATAGAGTGGCTGTGGATGGGATGTTTCCGTTGGTGGGTGTGCCTAGGACCAGAGAACACAGCCTCAGAATGGAGATGCGGACTTTCTTTAGCCAGGGGGTGCGAATCTCTGGAATTTGTTGCCACAGGTGGCTGTGGAGATCAGGTCATTGAGTGTATTGAAGGCAGAGGTTGATAGGTTCAGGGTGTGAAAGGTTACAGGGGGAAGGCAGGAGAATGGTGTTGAGAAGGAAATGCATCAGCTATGATCTGACTCAATGGGCCAAGTGGCCTAATTCTCCTATCCCTTAATGTCTCTTGATCTATACGGTTTTTTGCAGACTGCAGTGATGTTGGTGTTATCTTGAAGATTATCGACTGTTAAAACGTTAGTCTCTGGAGTTATGCAGAAAGATGCAGTGTAAAAATGTTCTGATCTGTAGTGTGATGTTAGGCGCCTCCTTCCCAGAAAGATGTCAGGGCCAGACGAAGCAACACTCTGCCCCCTCTAAACATGCGTGTTCACACAACCGCATGCCTCAACATTGCGTGTATGTGATCAACTGTGGTGATGGGTACGACAGAGGGGCAGATTTACCTGTGAATTTCATGCTCCCACCTCGGAGCAGGATGTCTATGGTAGTGAGTGATGTCGGGGCTGTCTCACCAACCCCACCAACAACCAGAGTAACAGGGCAAACCTTTTTCTGTGAGGTGACCCCCTGCCAGGAGTTACCCTCTTCCTCCCTCAATACAACTGTGTTCGCCTACTTTGACCTCAGGATAAGTGTATCTTCCTTTAAGATTACATGGTATAATTCTCATTCTTAAGCATCATTTTCTGACCGATTTTAAAAACTGGCCTATGACCTAATTTTTGACATCTACTACAAAGTTTGACTGGAATGTTAGTTGTGTGATACGAGTGGCGCTGTTGTGAAATTCACATTGAACAATGTGGCAAAGTTCAAAACGTTATGAAGGGTCTCGGCCCTAAACATCTGCTGTTTATTCCTCTATAGATGCTGCCCGACCTGTCGAGTTCCGCCATAATCTTGTGTATACTGCTGAAGATTTCCAGAATCTCGTGTTTCTAGATTTCAAAACATCACACTCAGTTTCAGTGTGTTTGTAGTTTTGGACCATTTGTAGACCAGTGGTATCGATAGGAGTGGCCAGAGCTTGTCAGCCATTGTTCAAGGAACCTAAGCTCTGTTTACCTCATCAATCACATACGTTTAATCTGTTTGTAACGTGGATGAAGGTGAGTTCATGCCCTCCTCAAGATCAATTCTCATTCAACTGCACATGTATATAGAATCAGAATCAGGTTTATTATCACTGGCATGTGTTGTGAAATTTGTTAACTTAGCAGCAGCAGTACAAAGCAATACATGATAATATAGAACGGAAAAATAATTAAGTAAATAAATTACAGTAAGTATATATATTTATATTGAATAGATTTAAAATAGTGCAAAAACAAAAATAATATATATATATAAAAATATGAGGTAGTTTTCAAGGGTTGAATGTCCACACAGAAATCAGATGGCAGAGGGGAAGAAGCTGTTCCTGAATCGCTGAGTGTGTGCCTTCAGGCTCCTGTACCTCCTTCCTGATGGTAACAGTGAGAAAAGGGCATGTCCTGGGTGATGGGGGTCCTTAATGATGGACGCCACCCTTTTGAGGCACTGCTCCTTGGAGATATTTTGGGTACTATGGGGGCTAGTACCCAAGATGGAGCTGACTAAGTTTACAACTTTCCGTAGCTTCTTTCAGCCCTGCGCAGTAGCACCACCCCATAACCAGACATTGATGCAGCCTGTCAGAATGCACTCCACAGAATATGGCCAAATGAAACAGCGTTACTCCATGGCCAAGGTGTAAAGCACATTATCAGCAGGGCATAGCACATATAGTTATGATTTTAGAAAAACATACAGAAACAAACAACAAATTAATATCGTCCAAGTCCCTGATCAGAAGTTGCCCTGGTCTAGCTTGTTCTTCTGCTGAGCAAACACTAGAGGGCAGCAAACGCCAATGCTTCCTGAGTTGCTGAGATCCAATAGAATACCCCCTCCCACTTTCAAATCTCTTACTAGCTCTTCTTTCAGTTAGTCCTGACAAAGGGTCTCGGCCCGAAACATCGACTGTACCTTTTCCTAGAGATGCTGCCTGGCCTGCTGCGTTCACCAGCAACTTTTATGTGTGTTGCTTGAAATTCCAGCATCTGCAGATTTCCTCGTGCTCCAGAATTTTGTGCATGTGGAAGATCAGCCCGGTCTCTAAGTTTGTGTGTTCTTTCCAACTAAGTGTGTTTCTTCTAGGCACTCCTGTCTCTTCCATGTGCTCCAGTATCCTCCCACTATCATAGAAACATAGAAACATAGAAAATAGGTGCAGGAGTAGGCCATTCGGCCCCTCGAGCCTGCACCGCCATTTATTATGATCATGGCTGATCATCCAACTCAGAACCCAGTCTTCCCTCCATACCCCCTGACCGCTGTAGCCACAAGGGCCATATCTAACTCCCTCTTAAACATAGCCAATGAACTGGCCTCAACAGTTTGCTGTGGCAGAGAATTCCACAGATTCACCACTCTCTGTGTGAAGAAGTTTTTCCTAATCTCGGTCCTAAAAGGCTTCCCCTCTATCCTCAAACTGTGACCCCTCGTTCTGGACCTCCCCAACATCGGGAACAATCTTCCCGCATCTAGCCTGTCCAATCCCTTTAGGATCTTATACGTTTCAATCAGATCCCCCCTCAATCTTCTAAATTCCAACGAGTACAAGCCCAGTTCATCCAGTCTTTCTTCATATGAAAGACCTGCCATCCCAGGAATCAATCTGGTGAACCTTCTTTGTACTCCCATACGGGTTAGTTGTGGGCATGCCATGTTGGCATCAGGTGTGGTGACACGTGCAGGCTGCCCCCAGCACATCCTCAGGCTGTCTAAGTCTTTGGAGAGGGGCAAAGGGGTAGGGGGAAGGAGAAGGGCAAAATGGGTAGGGGAAGGCTTTAGAGGGTGGGATGGTGGGAGAAGGGAGGGGGGCTGGGGGAAGGGGTTAGTGGTGAGAGGGAGGGGGAGGGTGAAAGGGGTCAAGGGGGGAAGGGATTTCTAGACTCCTCCACTATATGATGTGTTTCTGGTTACTCTTTTTTTAATTGCTATTTTGGAGTGATTTTGATTGGGGTGGACTGGCTCTGCGACCTGTAATCAACAAATGACACTGCATGAAATTGAACTGAGCTACACTATGGTTTGATGTTTTATATTATGCGTTTTTCACTCGTTTTTTGCCCTTCGCAAGATTTGGTTTGTTTTTGCGTGTTGTGTGTTTGAAGTTTCTCTGTTTCGTGGCTGTTTGTGGGGAAGACGACTCTCAGGGTTGTATACTATCTACACTGATAATAAACATACTTTGAATCTTTGGATCTTCAGAAGAAATATCCACTCTATCTAGGCTTTCAATAGGTTTCAATGTGATCTCCTCTCATTTTTCTAAACTCCAGTGAATACAGGTACAGAGCCAAACACTCCAATGTTAACCCTTACATTCCTGGAATCATTCTTGTGAACCTCCTGTGGACCCTCTCCAATGCCAGCACATCTTTTCTTAGAAACAAGGTCCAAAACTGTTCACAATAAACCATATAACAATTACAGCACGGAAACAGGCCATCTCGGCCCTTCTAGTCCGTGCTGAGCTCTTACTCTCATCTAGTCCCACTGACCTGCACTCAGCCCATAACCCTCCATTCCTTTCCTGTCCATATAGCTGTCCAATTTAACTTTAAACGACAACATCGAACCTGCCTCAACCACTTCTGCTGGAAGCTCTTTCAATACTCCAAATGTGGTCTGACCAATGCTTTAAACATCCTGAGCATCACATCTTCAGCACACAGGTTCTCCAGTTCTGACTTTAGTTATTCATCAGCGAACAAAACTGCAGATGCCAGATGCTAAAAATACTTAGCAGGTGTGGAGACCGATACAGGCGCCATTTTAGTTTGATGACCTTTCAGCAGGACCTGGTGAAACATTAACCCTGTTTCTCTCTCCACAGGCACTGTCTGACCTGCTGAGTACTTCGGTAATTTTTTTCTTAATTTTAATCTTGCTCAGATCCAAAATGTAACAGGTCTTCAATAAGAACACTTCACATTGCTCTAGGCTGGTTACGTCAGGACCAAAGCTGAATTAGTTGTAGGGCTGCGATGTAACACAGCCCATCAGAGAGTACTGGTTGCAGGCGGAAGCAAGACAAGAAACTTGACACGCGGAGAAGATGCTTGAGAAAGGACTTCAATCTGGAAAGGTACAAGGTGATTCACTTTGGAAGGGCAAACTTGAAGGCAGAGTACAAGGTTAACAGCAGAGTTCTTACAAAGTGGAGGAACAGAAGGATTTTGGGGTTCACATGTGTAGACCCCTCAAGATTGCCGTGCCTTGAGAGGGTGGTTTAGACGATGTATGGTGTGTTGGGGTTCATTAGTCAGACTGAATTCAGGAGCCATGAGGTAGTGTTGCAGCTCTATAAAACCATAGTCAGACCACACTTGGAGTATCGTGTTCAGTTCTGCTCACTTCATTATAGGAAGGATGTGGAAGCTTTAGAGAGGGTGCAGAGGAGATTTACCAGAATGCTGCCTGGATTAGAGAGCATGTCTTGTGAGGGTAGGTTGAGTGAGCTAGGGCTTTTCTCTTTGGAGCAAAGGAGGACGAGACGTGACCCGATAGAGGTGTACAAGATGATAAGATGCATAGATAGAGTGGACAACTAGAAACTTTCTCCAAGGGCAGAAATGCCTAATATCAGGGGGTGTATTTTTAAAGTGATTGGAGGAGAGGTAGGAGGGATATCAGAGGAAGTTGTTTTTTAAACAGAGAGCGGTGGGTGTGTGGAATGCCCTGCCAGGAGTGGTGGTACAGGCAGATACATTGGGAGCAGTTAAGTAGACACATGGGTAATAGAAAAGTAGAGGCTATGTGGGAGGCAAGGGTTAGATTGATCTCAGAATAGATTAAAAGCTCGGCGCAACATTGTGGGTTAAAGGGCTGTACTGTACAGTACAGTATTGCTCTATGTTCTAAAAATCGGGACCAGTTGAGAATGGGGATCCAGAGAGAGAGAACAGCCCTGGTAACGCACAGATCACTCACCACACGCAGCTGAAGTATCTGTAATTTATTTACAACAATACTTGCATCACTAAAGGAACCTCAGACACTGAGCGGGAATCTGTATAACCATTTAATTGTGAATCAATAATGTCAGCGACCGTTGCCGTTCGTTGCCCCTGCGTGTCATTCAGAGACGGAGAACGGAGGCCAGGAAGGGTCATTCTGCAGCTCCCGGTGCAGTTTCCTGTGCTTCAGCAGCGAGGCAGACGAACAGTCCACACGGCTCAGCCAGTCCCACAGGCGGTGGTTGTTGGTCACCATCTCCTACAACAGACCAGACCATCCTCAGCGGGAAGCACGCCCTTCGAGAGGGGTCATCCCCAGTCCCCCGTCCAGAGCAGGGACAGGTCTTACACTCAGAGAGTGAGGCTGGATTGGGGAAAGTGGATGGTGGGAGGGGGGGAGAGGGGCAGACTGGGGAACAGGAATAGAGAGAATGGAGGAGGGACCGTGGGAGAGGGGGACAGAGTACAGACTATGGAAGAGGGATTAGAGCAGGGGTTGCCAACCTTGAGTCCATAGACCCCTTGTTAAATGTTATAGGTCCATGGGATAAAAAAAGGTTGGGAACCCCTGGTTAGAGAAAGGGGAATTCACTCGAGAGGAGGGGATAGAGAAAGGGGAACACAGACTGGAGAACTGGTGGATGGACTGGGGAGTAGGGGCATGGGCTGTGGAATAGTGGGAAGGAGAGGAGATTGACAAGGGAACAAGGAATATAGGGAGAGGGGGACAAACTTGGGATTGGAATAGAGAGAGGGATTGGAGGGAGTCATCCTGGGGGGGGGGAGGGAATGGACTGAGGAATGGAATAGAATAGAGAGGGATTGGAGGGAGTCATACTGGGCAAGGGGAGGAGGGAATGGACTGAGGAATGGAATAGAGAGAGAGAGAATGGTAAGGACCAAACTGGTGAACAGAATGGAGAGGGGAGACAGACAAGAGAACAAGGTGCGTGAAGAGGGACTATTGATTGGGGGATGGCAGAGAGAGGGGGGATGGAAGATAGAGAAGGGGTGGATGGACTGGACAATAGTAGGGGAGGGGAGGGGATGGACTGGGCAATGGTAGGGTAAGGTGGGGAGGGTAGAGACAGACTGGGCAATGGTAGGAGAGGGGAGGGGACGGACTGGGCAATGGTAGGGGAGGGGAGGAGATGGACTGGGCAATGGTAGGGTAGGGTGGGGAGGGTAGAGACGGACTGGGCAATGGGAGGGGAGGGGAGGGGATGGACTGGGCAATGGTAGGGTAAGGTGGGGAGGGTAGAGACAGACTGGGCAATGGTAGGAGAGGGGAGGGGACGGACTGGGCAATGGTAGGGGAGGGGAGGAGATGGACTGGGCAATGGTAGGGTAGGGTGGGGAGGGTAGAGACGGACTGGGCAATGGGAGGGGAGGGGACAGACTGGGCAATGGTAGGGTAGGGGAGGGGACGGACTGGGCAATGGTAGGGTAGGAGAGGGGAAGGGACGGACTGAGCAATGGTAGGGTAGGGTAGGGAGGGACAGTGGAATGGTAGGGTAGGGGAGGGTAGAGACGGACTGGGCAATGGGAGGGTAGGGTAGGGGAGGGGACGGACTGGGCAATGGTAGGGTAGGGGAGGGGAGGGGACGGACTGGGCAATGGGAGGGTAGGAGAGGGGAGGGGACGGACTGGGCAATGGTAGGGTAGGGGAGGGGAAGGGACGGACTGAGCAATGGTGGGGTAGGGGAGGGGAAGGGACGGACTGAGCAATGGTAGGGTAGGGTAGGGAGGGACTGTGGAATGGTAGGGTAGGGGAGGGTAGAGACGGACTGTGGAATGGTAGGGTAGGGGAGGGTAGAGAAGGACTGGGCAATGGGAGGGTAAGGGAGGGGAGGGGACAGACTGGGCAATGGGATGGGAGGGGAGGGGATGGACTGGGCAATGGTAGGGTAGGGTGGGGAGGGGACGGACTGGGCAATGGTAGGGGAGGGGAGGGGACAGACTGGGCAATGGTAGGGCAGGGTGGGGAGGGTAGAGACGGACTGGGCAATGGGAGGGGAGGGGACAGACTGGGCAATGGTAGGGTAGGGGAGGGGACGGACTGGGCAATGGGAGGGTAGGAGAGGGGAGGGGACGGACTGGGCAATGGTAGGGTAGGGGAGGGGAAGGGACGGACTGAGCAATGGTAGGGTAGGGTAGGGAGGGACTGTGGAATGGTAGGGTAGGGGAGGTAAAGACAGACTGGGCAATGGTAGGGGAGTGGAGGGGACGGACTGGGCAATGGTAGGGTAGGGGAGGAGAGGGGACGGACTGGGCAATGGTAGGGTAGGGTAGGGAGGGACTGTGGAATGGTAGGGTAGGGGAGGTAGAGACAGACTGGGCAATGGTAGGGGAGGGGAGGGGTGGACTGGGCAATGGGAGGGTAGGGTGGGGAGGGTAGAGATGGACTGGGCAATGGGAGGGGAGGTGACGGACTGGGCAATGGTAGGAGAGGGGAGGGGACGGACTGGGCAATGGTAGGGTAGGGTGGGGAGGGTAGAGACGGACTGGGCAATGGGAGGGGAGGGGACAGACTGGGCAATGGTAGGGTAGGGGAGGGGACGGACTGGGCAATGGGAGGGTAGGAGAGGGGAGGGGACGGACTGGGCAATGGTAGGGTAGGGGAGGGGAAGGGACGGACTGAGCAATGGTAGGGTAGGGGAGTGGAAGGGACGGACTGAGCAATGGTAGGGTAGGGTAGGGAGGGACTGTGGAATGGTAGGGTCGGGGAGGTAGAGACAGACTGGGCAATGGTAGGGGAGTGGAGGGGACGGACTGGGCAATGGTAGGGTAGGGTAGGGAGGGACTGTGGAATGGTAGGGTAGGGGAGGTAGAGACAGACTGGGCAATGGTAGGGGAGGGGAGGGGCGGACTGGGCAATGGGAGGGTAGGGGAGGGTCAGAGCAATGGTGGGGTAGGGTAGGGGGCAGATTGTGGAATGGGAGGATTGTGGAGCAGAGAACGTAACTTGTGGAGAACACAGCAGAGATCTCTGTGGAGTTGGAGGAGGGGTGTTGCACCACAATTTCGGAATGTACAGCCCCACCCTTACGTGTAAATAGCAATTCTGCGTTACCTCCAGCAGGACGGACAATGCAAAATGAGCGATGACCATGAGCAAGATGTAGATTCTCCAGATGTAGGGTATGCACACAAACTGGGAGAGAGAGAGAGAGAGAACAATTAGCAATGGCCTCAGACCAGGACCTGACTGTGGGTCACAGCACCGCCCTTCACACAGCGACACCACCCACATGGCATCTCACATCCAGGTCTGTGCAGAGACCACAGCCCCTCCTGTACCTGACCCCCACATCTCTGCGATTCCTACTCCATGAATACGGACACTGGATCACTGGGCCAAAAGAAGCAATTAGTCACAGACAGAAATTAGCTGTCTGTTCCGACCAACAATTCTCCTTTTCTAACTCGTGGGCCATGTCCCTCTGAACCCCTGTCATACAGATACTTGTCCGCCCATAACTGCCTCAACCACTCCCTCTGGGAGCTGTTTCCTCACATCGACTGCCTGCTGCGTTAAAAAAATGTTGTCCCTCAGGTTTTTATTAAATCTTTCATTTCTAAGCTTAGAATTATCCCGTCATATACTCCCTCAGTACCGGCCGTCCCTTAGTACCACCCCTCCCACAGTGTGACTCTCCCTCGGTACCACCCCTCCCACAGTGTGACTCTCCCTCGGTACCACCCCTCCCACCGTGTGACCCTCCCTCAGTACCGCCCCTCCCGGTGTGACCCTCCCTCAGTACCACTCCTCCCACAGTGTGACTCTCCCTCAGTACCACCCCTCCCAGTGTGACCCTCCCTTAGTACCACCCCTCCCACAGTGTGACTCTCCCTCAGTACCACCCCTCCCACAGTGTGACTCTCCCTCGGTACCACCCCCCCACAGTGTGACCCTCCCTCAGTACCACCCCTCCCACAGTGTGACCCTCCCTCAGTGCCACCCCTCCCACAGTGTGACCCTCCCTCAGTACCACCCCTCCCACAGTGTGACCCTCCCTCAGTACCACCCCTCCCACAGTGTGACTCTCCCTCGGTACCACCCCTCCCACAGTGTGACCCTCCCTCGGTACCACCCCTCCCACAGTGTGACTCTCCCTCGGTACCACCCCTCCCACAGTGTGACCATCCCTCAGTACCACCCCTCCCACAGTGTGACCCTCCCTCAGTACCACCACTCCCACAGTGTGACCCTCCCTCAGTATGACCCCTCCCACAGTGTGACCCTCCCTCAGTACCGCCCCTCACTGCTCCGTATTTTACGGTGATTATAACCTTGACCTTTGTTTCAGTAGTATCTATTTCCTCCAAGGAACCCGAAATTTGGGAGATTACCTCAAAAAAACTGTCGAGGCTCCTGCTCGGAAAGAGCATCAGGAAGAGGGTAAAAAGGTAAAGGGTGACAAGAGCAGCCAGGAACAAATCTGTGGAGGAAATCACAGCAGAGTCACCCTGTGCTTCTTCCAAATCTCAGCACAATCAGTTGAAGGCAGCACACTCCGAACAATTACTCTTTGGAGTAAAGAAGGTTGAGAGGTGTCTCAATAGAGGTGTGTAAATGGCACGGGGGGGGGGGCGGGGAGCCGGTGCCTTCTTTCGTGGGGTGGAAATGGCTAATACTGGGGGGGGGCATAATTTCAAGGTAATTGGAGGAAATTACACAGGGGATGTCAGAAGTATGTGTTTTCACACACACAGTGTGGGGTGCATGGAACGCACTGCCTGTGGTGGTGGTGGAGGAAGATAACAGTGGGGCATTTAAGAGACTGTCAGATAAACATATAGTTGGGAAAAGATGGAGGAGAGAAGGTATATTGACTTTGGAGTAGGTTCAAATGTTAGCACAACATTGAGGGCTGGAGGGCCTGTGCAGTTCTGTGTTCTATAATCAGGGGTGACCTGACAGAGAGATTGAGAGTAAAGTCAGATGGTTAAAATGGGATGGTTCCCTGGACCAAAGCAATGAAGACAATCATCTTCCTAGACTGGGTATTGTGTAACAAAATGGTTAATTTGCCAATTCGCTGCGTGGGGGCGTCCTCAGGTAGAGTGAGGAAGAGAGGAGGGAAGGAAGAAGGGTGGGAGGAGAAAGAGAATGGTGAGAAAAGGGAGTTTTCCCCAGTGTGGAAGTGGGAAAGTGGGGTTCGTTAATCCAGAGTGCTTGGAAATCTGACAAACCAGTGGATCTAGACAAGGAATAGCTTGTTTGGTAACTCTACTGGAACCAGTGGGGGGTGGGATCTCATTGAAACCTCCTGAATATTGAAAGGCCTAGAGAGAGTGGCCATGGAGAGGATGTGTCCAATTGTGGGAAAGCTTAGGACCAGAGGGCACAGTCTCAGAATAGAAGTCCCTTCAGAAAAGGGATGAGAAGGGATTTCTTTAGCCAGAGGGTGGTGAATCTTTGAAATTCATTGCCACTGATATAACCACATAACAATTACAACACAGAAGCAGGCCATCTCGGCCCTTCTAGTCCGTGCCGAACTCTTACTCTCACGTAGTCCCACCGACCTGCACTCAGCCCATAACCCTCCATTCCTTTCCTGTCCATATAGTTGTCCAATTTAACTTTAAATGACAACATCGAACCTGCCTCAACCACTCCTGCTGGAAGCTCGTTCCACACAGCTACCACTCTCTGAGTAAAGTTCCCCCTCATGTTACCCCTAAACTTTTGCCCTTTAACTCTCAACTCATGCCCTCTTGTTTGAATCTCCCCTACTCTCAATGGAAAAAGCCTATCCATGTTAACTCTATCTATCCCCCTCATAATTTTAAATACCTCTATCAAGTCCCCCCTCAACCTTCTACACTCCAAAGAATAAAGACCCAACTTGTTCAACCTTTCTCTGTAACTTAGGAGATGAAACCCAGGTAACATTCTAGTAAATCTCCTCTGGACTCTCTCAATTTTATTGACATCTTTCCTATAATTCGGTGACCAGAACTGTACACAATACTCCAAATTTGGCCTTACCAATGCCTCATACAATTTCAACATTACATCCCAACTCCTATACTAAATGCTCTGATTTATAAAGGCCAGCATACCAAAAGCTTTCTTCACCACCCTATCCACGTGAGATTCCACCTTCAGGGAACTATGCACAATTATTCCTAGATCCCTCTGTTCTACTGCATTCTTCAATGCCCTACCATTTACCATGTATGTCCTATTTTGATTAGTCCTACCAAAATGTAGCACCTCACACTTATCAGATGGCTACAGAAGCTAAGTCATTGGGTATACTTAAACCAGAGGTTGATAAGTTCTTGACTAGTGAGGGCATCAATGGTTATAGAGAGAAGGCAGGGGAATGGGATTGAGAGGGAAAATAAATCAGCCATAATGAATGGCAGAGCAGACTTGATGTGCTGAATGACCTAATTCTGCTCCAATGTCTGATGGAGATGCAGTGGACTGCCTGTGATGGATGTGAGGCACTCACAGTTGGTGGAAATGGGTTTGCGAAAGGGTTTGCCGATGGAGAAGACGAAGGCGATGGTGATGTACTGGAAAACAGACACGAAGAAAATGGTGGTGTTAATGTAGTTGCTGATTTTCCACTGAATGTTGAAGAAAACTCCACTGCTGTTTTGTCTCTGTAGGGCCGGAGCTCCATAAAACGTATCATTGGACATGCAGGCCCTGTCGGAACAAACAACTTCATTATAGATTAGCTTTATTTGTCACATATGAATCAAAAGATACCGTGATAAACATAGAAACATAGAAACATAGAAAATAGGTGCAGGAGTAGGCCATTCGGCCCTTCGAGCCTGCACCGCCATTTATTATGATCATGGCTGATCATCCAACTCAGAACCCAGCCTTCCCTCCATACCCCCTGACCCCTGTAGCCACAAGGGCCATATCTAACTTCCTTTTAAACATAGCTAATGAACTGGCCTCAACAGTTTGCTGTGGCAGAGAATTCCACAGATTCACCACTCTCTGTGTGAAGAAGTTTCTCCTAACCTCGGTCCTAAAAGGCTTCCCCTCTATCCTCAAACTGTGACCCCTTGTTCTAGACCTCCCCAACATCGGGAACAATCTTCCCGCATCTAGCCTGTCCAATCCCTTTAGGATCTTATACGTTTCAATCAGATCCCCCCTCAATCTTCTAAATTCCAACGAGTACAAGCCCAGTTCATCCAGTCTTTCTTCATATGAAAGACCTGCCATCCCAGGAATCAATCTGGTGAACCTTCTTTGTACTCCCTCTATGGCAAAGATGTCTTTCCTCAGATTAGGGGACCAAAACTGCACACAATACTCCAGGTGCGGTCTCACCAAGGCCTTGTACAACTGCAGTAGTACCTCCCTGCTCCTGTACTCGAATCCTCTCGCTATAAATGCCAGCATACCATTCGCCTTTTTCACCGCCTGCTGTACCTGCATGCCCACTTTCAATGACTGGTGTATAATGACACCCAGGTCTCGTTGCACCTCCCCTTTTCCTAATCGGCCACCATTCAGATAATAATCTGTTTTCCTATTTTTGCCACCAAAGTGGATAACTTCACATTTATCCACATTAAATTGCATCTGCCATGAGTTTGCCCACTCACCCAACCTATCCAAGTCACCCTGCATCCTCTTAGCATCCTCCTCACTGCTAACACTGCCACCCAGCTTTGTGTCATCCGCAAACTTGGAGATGCTGCATTTAATTCCCTCATCCAAGTCATTAATATATATTGTAAACAACTGGGGTCCCAGCACTGAGCCTTGCGGTACCCCACTAGTCACCGCCTGCCATTCTGAAAAGGTCCCGTTTATTCCCACTCTTTGCTTCCTGTCTGCTAACCAATTCTCCACCCACACCAATACCTTACCCCCAATACCGTGTGCTTTAAGTTTGCACACTAATCTCCTATGTGGGACCTTGTCAAAAGCCTTTTGAAAATCCAAATATACCACATCCACTGGTTCTCCCCTATCCACTCTACTAGTTACATCCTCAAAAAATTCTATGAGATTCGTCAGACATGATTTTCCTATCACAAATCCATGCTGACTTTGTCCGATCATTTCACCGCTTTCCAAATGTGCTGTTATCACATCCTTGATAACTGACTCCAGCAGTTTCCCCACCACCGACGTTAGGCTAACCGGCCTATAATTCCCCGGTTTCTCTCTCCCTCCTTTTTTAAAAAGTGGGGTTACATTAGCCACCCTCCAATCCTCAGGAACTATCCAGAATCATGAGAAATTCTGTAGATGGTGGAAGTCCAAAGCAAGAAACACAAAATGCTAGAGGAACTCAGCAGGTCAGGCAGCATCAATGGAAAAAAGCGAACGGTCGATGTTCGGGACTGAGAAGGAAGGGGGAAGATGCCAGAATTAAAAGGTGGAGGAGGGGAAGAGGCTATTTGGAAGATGATTGGTGAAGCCAGGTGGGTGGGAAAGTTCAAGGGCTGGAGAAGAAAGAAACTGACAGGAGAAAGGGAAGGAGGAGGGGACCCGGGGGGCAGTAATAGGCAGGTGAGAAGATGTGAAAGGTCAGAGTGGGAAATAATGGAAGGGGGGGGGTAATTTTTTTACCGGAAGGAGAAATCAATATTCATTGCCATCAGGTTTGGAGGGTACCCACATGGAATACAAGGTGTTGATCCTCCACCCTGAGGGTAGCCTCACCTTGGCACAAGAAGAGGCCATGGATCGACACTTTGGAATGGGAATGGGAAATAAGATTTTTGGCCAGAGTGAAGTCCTGCTTGTGGCAGATGGAGCAGAGGTGTTCGATGAAATGGCCCCCCAAATTACGTTGGGTCTCACCAATGTAGAGGAGGCCACATCAGGAGCACCGGACACAATAGACAACCCCGGCAGATTCACAGGTGAAGTGTTGCCTCACCTGGAAGGACTGTTTGGAGCCTGAATGGAGGTGAGTGAGGAGGTGTAGGGGCAGGTTTAGCATTTAGGCTGCTTGTGCGGATAAGTGCCTGCAGGGAGAGATGAATGGGCAAGGGAAAATGGAGAGGGAGTAATCCTCGTACAAAGTGAAGGGGGAGGACGTAAAGATATGTTTAGAGATGTTCAGAGATGGCAGAAGTTACAGAGATAATGTGTTGGATGTGGGGGCTGATGGGGTGGTAGGTAAGGACAAGAGGGACTCCATCGGTATTACGATGGCGAGGAGATGGAGTGAGCATGGATGTACAGGATATGGAGGCGATGCGGGTGAGGGCAGCTTCAATAGTAGTGGGAGGGAAACCACGATCTTTAAAGGAGGACATCTCTGATGTCTGGAATGGAAAGCCACGTCCTGGGAACAGATGTGGCAGAGGTGAAGGAACTGAGAAAAGGGACCAGCATTTTTACAGGAGATAGGGTGGGAAGAGGTATAATTGAGATAACTATGGGAATCGGTAAGTTTATAAAAGATAATGGAGGCAGCGAGATCAAGAAGGGGGAGGGAGGTGTCAGAGATGGACCAAGTGAATCTAACGGCAGGGTGGAAGTTAGAGTCAAAGTGGATAGTTGATGAGCTCAGCATGGGGCATGGAGCGGCACCAATGCAGTCATCAGTATAGCGGAGGAAGAGTTCAGGAGTATAACTGGGGAAGGCTTTGAACATAGACTGTTCCACATAGCCGATGAAAAGGCAGATATAACTGGGGCCCATGCAGGAGCCCATGGCTACCCCTCGGGTTTGGAGAAGGCTTTGTTTTGCGTCAATGACTAACCTAGTCCAAGGATGATGCAGGGAGCAGACTACCAGTGCTGCCAAACCTCTGGGCCAGCACAGCCCACAACTCACTAACCTAACCCGTGCATCTTTGGAGTGTATTGCCAGATCAAGGCAGCAGCTACCAGGACTGTTAAAGTACAAGGGAGACTATGAATTGAGATTGCTGAGTCATGAAATTAATTCTTCCTCTTCCTCTCCCCTCTATTTTGTTTTCCCTCATTCTGGTAGTCCTCTCACCCCTTCTCCTCTCCACTCTCATGACCTGCCCATCACCTCCCTCTGGTTCCC